>NC_085860.1:28780395-28790395 GCF_034702125.1 Engraulis encrasicolus
ATGTTTTGATATGACATGTTAGTCCTTTGGCATTTTATGAAATAGGCCTACAATTAAGTTTTCACAAACGTTAGGTCCTTTGGCAATTTAGTAGCTAAAATTAAGTTTTCACATCTGAGCTTCTCTGGCGAGCCTCCCTTTGTTTGATTGAGTTATTGCTCTCTTGTTGATGCACCACCAGATAGCGGTGGAAGTGCAGAGTGTGGAGTAAATCTTTTCTCTGACAGTAGCCTGTGCTTGATACACACCACAGGTGAGGAACAGTATACAGAAGAGAACAGTTAGTTGTTAGTTACCTTCGAAGTGAAAAACATTGCCTTTTGAATACGATTGCAAAAGTAGATACATTTAAAAACTCAACTTTCGTGTTGTGGTGTGTAGTTCTACAGTGAAAACTGAGAGTATGAAACACAATGAGATGCATTTTACCCTGCCTAACCCTTTCACCCACGGTTTCCACTACCTTGTCTTCATCCCAGAAGCTTTGCCCTAAGCAGCATAGTGACCCTGCGCCCTAACCCATTATTGGGTTAATGACTACTTGGTCTGAGAGATAGTAGTCTGGGTTGACCAGGATACAGTAGGTGTGCCTTACCTTGTAGCTCACGTGAGAACAAGTAGTAAACCTACCTAACAGGTCAGAGAGTAACGACAGAGTCATGCAAGGCAGGGAGAGGTACTGTACATACGTACGAGATGTACTGAACGTATACGTCTCACCTTGTATCTCGCCTGAGAGGGAGTAGTCTGTATTTGGACATAAGGAAAAGGTGTGTGTCTCCACTTCTATCTCACCTGAGAGGGAGTAATCTGTATTTGGACATAAGGAAAAGGTGTGTGCCTCAACATCTAGTGTATCTCACCTGAGAGGGAGTCATCAGCATTTGGCAACACACAGGAAAGGTGTGTAGGAGATTCAGGTGTATAGAATGGACAGGTTTGTATCTTACCTTTAAGAATAGTCTGTGTTGACCAAGTGGACAGTTTAATATTTGCGACAGGTGAGTATCTCATTGTGTATGCCACCTGAGAGGGAGCAGTTGGTGTTGGTGGTGTACGATAGTGTATTTGATAGTGGAAAGATTAGAAGTCCACACAGTGTGCAGTGTGCAGACTTCTACTCTTTCCACTATCAGATATGCCTTTGTCCTGCACCTGGCCTCAGAGAGGTGGGATGTGCATACTCTTAATCTTGTGAATATTCGATAGAGTCCTTTGTATTTGAGACAGGTGTATAGAGGGAACAGGTGCATGTTCTACCTCCTATATCGGGGAGTTTGACGTGTAGGACAGGTGTGTGTATTAGGGGCAGGTGTGTAGAAGAGAGAGGAGCATGTCTTACTTTGAATCTCACCTGAGAGTGAGTAGTCTGGAGTGGCAGTGCATTGGTCAGGTGTATAGAAGAGACAGGTGTTATAGAGGGAAGAGATGTTTGTCTTACCTTGGATCTCACCCGAGAGTGAGTAGTCTGTATTGGCGGTGGCTCGCAGGGCGGGCGTGTAGGACACGCTGGGCATGTCCTGGGCCTTGTCGCGCTGGCGCTGGCGGTACCAGACGAAGACGCTCAGCATGGCCATGATGATGAGCAGCAGGAAGATGATGCCCATCACGGCGCCCGCAGACTGGCGCTCTGAGCCCAGCGCCGGGCTGATCTTGGTGTAGGGGTTCAGCTCCTCCATCACTAGAGCTGCTGCACATAGACACAGACGCATGCACACACACACATGCACACACACATGTGCACAGACACGGACACAGACAAGGACACGGACAAGGACACGGACAAGGACACGGACAAGGACACAGACACCGACACGCAAACGCACACGCACAAATAGAAAATACCTTAAAAGTGCACTATGCCATGTTAACCCTATCGCGCCGGATGCATCATCTATGATGCATCAAATTCAAAGCCCTCTCCACGCTGACACACAAAAAAATCCATCTCAAAAACATCCTGCGTGTCATTTCCAAACGTCCTGCAGTACGCGGAAACCGCCACAAGAGAGCAGCGGTCAACAACAAGTTGATCACAGCTCGGCGAAAAATGCAAAAATGGAGTAGAAGCGGTTTCCCTGACCGACGCTGAGATATCGACAAATTGCAAAAGGTTTGTGTACAAATTTCCGAAATATCACTCTACATCCTTTAATTTGAACACTTGCTTTGTGCAATTAATCAAGGAAGAGTTTATATTTTTACACCGTGTTGCAGAGAGATCGTGCTAAAACTGATGAAACATATAAGCACCATCCGGCGGTGGCAGGAAGTCAGCCATCAATGCATTTGCTCCATAGGGAAACTTACAAAGCATACCACGACGATCGTTTAACAAAACACACAAGTTGTTTTACTTCAAGACAAAGATATTGCCTTAAGAAACACGTTTTACTTGCGATTTTGAAAATGTAATGCAAAATGTTGAAATTATGATCTCGTAAAAAATGCATTGAAGTGAATGGAGAAATGGTCCAATTGTAGTAATGGACCCATATATTCAAATTACACATAAAAAATGAATGATGATCTATATTACACTCATAAATAGGTTGTTAAGCATTCGATCAGCTATGTTTTTACATAGATTTTAAAAAATTACCCAACCAGGCTGTGGGAAATATAAAATATGGTCCTGCTAAAACAAGGATAGGCTTAAAAAAATGGCAGGATCTCACTAAATATTTAAAGATAATCCTCAAATTAAATTGTCTGACAACTTTTTTAAATTAAAAAAAAGATGCAAATGCATTAAAAGTCATTTTTCAATGGTCATGAAATTGGAATTTTCATTCCCTTTAAAGCCTGATGCATCATATATGATGCATCAAATATCTCAGTGACCTTAACAAAATTTTGATTTTTTTTTTTACATTTCTTATAAGGGACCAATATTGAAGCAAATTCCAAAAAAATAGAATTTTCTCTCATTGCTTTCATGGTTCAGGTTTCACAGGGTTAATGATGTGAAGTTGTATTAATTTGAGTCATTTAATAGGCCGCGGCCGCCCGCTGTCTCTTTGCTGAAAACCACACTTGCAAAATTTGGTTTATCTACCCAAACCAGAAATTGTTGATGCTGCGAGAATACATTTTGAACAATAGTATGTATAATTTTCTGGAAGATACAACTGTAGGGGGAGACAAAGTCATTTTTTGTGAGAAACGATTGAGAGGTATAAAACCTGCTTGCTGTGGTGTTAATTTACTGTCATTTCAACAATTAGAGTGTTGAATTAGAAATTTAACAAAGTGTCAGTGCAACACCAGACTGCATGAACATGAAAATCTATTGGATTTAAGAATTACAGGTAATGCATATTTCTATAATAAGAGAGGGTGTGGTCGAAGGAGCCCAACATCCAATATGAGGTGTGCATATTAGGGGTGTAACGGTACACAAAAATCACTGTTCGGTTCGGCACAGGTCTTTTCGTTACGGTACGTCGGTTCGGTTCGATATCGTTACACCCCTAGTGCATATTATTAGGCAACTTAGTTTTCCAACTGGAAAATGGGTGACAAAAGACAACTAACAAACTCTGAAAAGTATACAAACAATTCCGAAGTCTTCCAGAATGATGTGGCTACCTTTATGTGGTTTTCATGTTCATACAGCTTGGGGTTGGGAAATATGCATAAAAAGGATGATTATGGTTAATTTAAAGGATGATTATGATTCATTTGCACACCCTGTATGCTCAAAACAGTGTAGAATTAACAGTGCGTTAACAACATGAATTTTGTATGTGTTCCTACATGTGTTTTCCCTGCAAGACTGACAGGCTGCGTAAGTCCTTTGTCCCCAGGGCCATCCGGTTATTTAACTCAACAACTCAGAAGAACACACTGAAAGAGATTGTTATTGATGACTGGACCGCATAAATCCCCCCCACCCCCCATGCCTCCCTTCCACCCCTTCCATCCCTCCTCCAACAATCAGTAACAACTATTGCAATGAGAGACTTTTTATATCTGAATGTTTAATTTTTTTGTATGTATGCTACTAGACACCTAAATTTCCTTCGGGATTAATAAATGTTACTCTACTCTACTTACTCTACTCTACTTTTTAGTCTGAGTGTGCTGTGTAGCTGCCTCTAGTAGTAAGGCGCTTGTACATTTAAATGTAAGAAGTCAGGTGCACTCCATGGTGTATAATAATAAGGCCTCCTAATGGTCTCATGTCTTGTGGTGAGAGCTCCTGATCTCTGGCCGCTCATTACCCCGACGCGTTCACGACACGCAGACAGCAAAACAAACAACCGCCTTGTTCTCAGCAGGGGGAACAAAAAGCCTTACACGCTAGCTACCTACCACTGTAATCAAATAACATGGAAGATTAAATAGAATCTACTTCCTCTTGTGTCAGCTACAAGTCAGCTTCTCTTGCTCTCTCTCTCTCTCTTGTTCTCTCTCTCTCTTGCTCTCTCTCTCTCTCCCTCTCTCTCTCTCTCTCTCTCAAACACCACCTACACTTCCTCAATTATTCTTTTTGTCTTCCTCCTTTATTATTCTTAACCACTCTCTCTCTCTCTCTCTCTCTCTCTCTCTCTCTCTCTCTCTCTCTCTCTCTCATTCTCTCTATCTCTCTCTCCTTCTCTCTCTGCCTCTCCCCCTTCTCTCTCCCTTGCTTTTGAAGGTGGCCACATGAAAGCGGCACTGGGCAGGTTTGCTTTGTTATGCTTTTTGCTGTGCTGTTCCGTGCTGTGTGTGTGTGTGTGAGCGTGTGTGTGTGTGTGTGTGTGTGTGTGTGTGTGTGTGTGTGTGTGTGTGTGTGTGTGTGTGTGTGTGTGTGTGTGTGTGTGTGTGTGTGTGTGCGCCTGCCTGTGTGTGTGCGTGCCTGCATGCGTGTGTGTGTGTGCATGTGTGCATGTGTGTGTGCGTGTGTGCATACGTGCATTTTGTGAGGAATACAGTGCGGTCCTAACTACGTAGGCAAATTGGGTACACCATTTCTTGGTTATTTTGTTGTGAATAACAAAAGTAAAAGACTAGACTAAAAGGCTAAAACTAGAGGCTTTCCTGACAGGTTAGATTTATGGGTGGATTTGGTCTGAGCAGTTTAACATTCTTCACTTTTACTTTTATAATGAGAGGAAAAGGGAGAGCCCCTTAAGGATAGAAATGACTTCTGTGAATGTGTGTGTGACGTGCAAGAGATGTGTGTGTGTGTATGTGTGTCTGTGTGTGTGTGTGTGTGTGTGTGTGTGTGTGTGTGTGTGTGTGTGTGTGTGTGTGTGTGTGTGTGTGTGTGTGTGTGTGTGTGTGTGTGTGTGTGAGTGTGCGTGCGTGCGCCTGTGTGTGCGTCTCTGTGTGTGCGTCTATGTACTGTATGTGTGTGTGTGCGTGTGCGTGCACTGTATGTATGTGCGTGTGTCCGTGCGTTTGTGTGTGTGTATGTGTATGTGTGTGTGTGCATGTGTCCGTTTGTGCGTATGTGTGTGTATACGTGTGTGTGTGTGCGTGCCATGTAAGAAATGTCTGTGTGTGTGTATGTGTGTGTGTGTGTGCGCGCGCTTGTGTGTGTGCGTTTGTGCGTACATGCGTTTGTACGCGTTTATGTGTGCGTACATACATGCGTGTGTGCGCGCGTGCATTCGTGCCTGCGCACACACTCCAGTATGTGTGTGTGCAGGCAGGGAGGGGATCAGAGGCTTCGGCGTGCCACTCTGGAGACTAATAAGGGCCATTTCATAATTTAGCAGCACTATTGCACTGCCTTGCTTTACTCCCCTCGCCCTCGTACCGTACCGCACCGCTCGCTCGCGCTCACTTTGTCTTTAAAGAGCCAAGCGGTGGGGTGGGGTGGGGTGGGGGCGGAAGGGAAGGGAAAGGAAAGGTGGATGGATGCCGCCCGCCGCTTTCAAAAATAGATGAGTGCGAAGATGAATAAGTGAGCGGTGCTTGGAGGAGCGGAGCGGAGGAGCGTTTGGCTTTTGGTTACCAGGACAGGTGATCATCAGTCATACGTTACAGTATGTGCATCGCAACACTTCATCATATGGAGAGGAGAGAGGGGAAGATAACAACGTGTCTTTATGCCCTCCAGTGTACCTATGTGTGCACAAAGTCTCTCCGTGTGTGTGTGTGTGTGTGTGTGTGTGTGTGTGTGTGTGTGTGTGTGTGTGTGTGTGTGTGTGTGTGTGTGTGTGTGTGTGTGTGTGTGTGTGCGTGGGTGTGTGTGCGTGTGTGTCTTTGAGCATGTGCACGTGTACAAAGTGTGTGTGTGTGTGTGTGTGTGTGTGTGTGTGTGTGTGTGTGTGTGTGTGTGTGTGTGTGTGTGTGTGTGTGTGTGTGTGTGTGTGTGTGTGTGTGTGTGTGTGTGTGTGCAAGTGACACGTGTACTCTGTATGTGAAAGTCTTTTCCCTGTGTATCGGAATGCACATCTACATAGTGTGTCTGTGAATCATATCATATTCCGTCTTATTATTCATTACATTACACTTAGCTGACGCTTTTTTCATCCAAAGCGACTTAGAGTTATTACAGGCAATTGGTGACAGTCCCTGGAGCAAAGTGGGGTTAGGTGCCCTGCTCAAGGGCACTTCAGCCATGGATGGAGGTGTAGGGAGGTGTAAGGGCGGGATATGAACCTGCAACCCTGTAATCTACAGTCCAACTCCCTAACCATCACATCACGGCTCTGTATGTATTGACATCTAACACATTTGGGTCACATGCTCTATGTGTGAACATGAGTGCACCTATTATATAGTAATCTGTGTTAATGATGTTGGAGGATGTGTCTCAAAGAGAGGGAAAAAGCTGAAAAACACACAGGTAGTTTTGGTCAGAGAGGTTATTGTAAAACCTAGAGAGAGAGAGAGAGAGAGAGAGAGAGAGAGAGAGAGAGAGAGAAACAAAGTGTGAGAGAGAGAGAGAGAGAAACAAAGTGAGAGAGAGACAGAGGCAGAGAGACAAAGTGAGAGAGAGACAGAGGCAGAGAGAAACAGAAAAAAAATATTAAAAAATATACAATGAAAAAAAGAGACATCTACAAATTATAAAGAGAGAGCGATTGATTTACCCTGGTCGCAGCGGATGCCCTTGTACCCTGGGCTGCAGTAGCAGGTGCCGGTGACATAGTCGCAGGTGGCGTTGTTCATACACTCACACAGCTGCTGGCAGCCATAGCCAAACGTGCCCGCTGGACACTCTACAGGAACAAACATGAAGGAACACACACACGCATACACACACAAACGCACACAGACATCCACGCACGCACGCATACACACACACACACGCACAAACACATGCACAAACACACACACACACGCACAAACACATGCACAAACACACACACACACGCACGCACGCACGCACGCACGCACGCACGCACACTATTAGTATGACTAGTTAACAGTAGATGATCATAAGATCACCCCAACAGGACAGCTCAAGAGAAAAAACAAGCCAATTATGGGGACAAAAAAGTTAAAAAAAAACAACAAAGGCAGTGGAATAAAAGGAGAGATAGAAGAATGTGTGAGAGAGGAAGAGAGAAACAGGAAAACAAAAGCAGCTTCATCTAAACCTCTCCACACTGAACAGCGAGAACACACAAAAATTTTTCTTTTTTTAATCATAGAACATTCATGTTGCAACACCACACACAGAATAGACAAGAAAGACATGGAATAATTATCTAGGTGCAGGGCTGGACTGGGGGTGAAATAGGGCAGGGGCACTTTTGGTTTAAAGGGGAACCTCATAATTAGCGGCGCAGATGTGGCTCACCGGTGGGCCCCGCACCCTCGTGGGCCCCTATTTTCTTTCTTTTTATTTTTTTTTATTTTTTAAAAAGCGGAAATGCCCGCTATGCCAGATGGCCAGCCCAGTCCTATCTAGGTGTAAAAATATCACCTGGTACCAGACATAATGAATGTCAGAATATCCACTCAGGAGGGAAAATACAGCAAGTGAAATGAAGAAAAAGGAGAATAGTACTGAACAGTGTTTCCTAAACAGCAAAAACTGAAGGTGGACAATTAGTCGGCCTGGCACAACTGTCTCAGTCGAGATAAAAAGAAATGACAATGCACTTCATGTTTCTTTGATAAATGTAAAGCTCTGCGTACAACAAGAGCGACCTGCGCTACCTCAGCTGCGCTTATTTTCTTATGAGGGGTCACAAATAAAGCGACCAGAGCGAATTTCAGCAATTAAAGTCAAGCTAATATTATGGCAATGAGCTATGATGCGGTTCGGCGAAAACCAATTGGAATGTTCATATCTCTGAATGTCCCAGACTGACAAGCCAGAGCCGTTATGTGATTCGCTAAATCAAACATGTCAATGTCACGTCCAGAGCAAATAAAGTGAATTCATGGCAAAACTCATTCAAGACCTCAGCTACTCTGGTAGCGTAGGTTTCTTTTTGATGTACGCATCTTTAGGGAAATGTCTTGCATTTCACACTCAGTCTTGGGTTACCGTTCCCCTGACATCTCATTTCCCCTATATTCCGCTCTCATCTTTATTGTTTTCTCTCACTACTTCTTTAAAAAAAAATTTTTTAGGGCTTTTGTGCCTTTATTATTTGATAGGACACTGGTGAACAGACAGGAAATGGCTGAGAGAGAGAGATGGGGAAGGATCGGGAAATGACCCGGGCCGGGAATCGAACCCGGGTCGCCCGCATAGCAATCCAGTGGGCCTTCTCTCTCTACTTTTTATATCACTTCACCTCCCCCATGCCCTCTTCTCATTGAATCCATGCAAACCTGTGAGCCCCACGTGGCGTTTCAGGATGCCATAGATTAAATATGATCAAAAAATGAAAAACATATTTAAACTATATACAGTAACTATACAGTATATTAAACTCTGCTTATACTTTGAGATGCATTTTTTTTTTACTGTTTCAACGGTAAAACAAAACAAACTTACATACCGATATGTCATTTCCCCACGTGGTGCCTCAAATCTTTCTCCTCTGTCCTCTCTTTTATTTCCTATCTCTCTCCTGCTATTATCTTCCTGTTTCTCACTTCCTACTGCTCACTCTATCCTCTGTCCTCTTCCTCATCCTCTTCCGTTGATCTTTCTACTCTTCTTCTGCCTTCTTTTCTTAACTTTCACTTATCTTTCTATCGTCTATCCTCCCATTTGTCCTCCTCCTGTCCCATTTGCTCTCTCCTGTTCTCCCCCACTGTGCTGGCACATGCCAACATAGACAGTAGCATGAACACAGGGGGATGCTGGGTCTTACTGTAGGGGGCCTAAAGCCACGTACTGTATGGGCAAGGGTGACACCAATGCAGGACCCTGCTGAGTCTATGCAGGGGATGTATACCCAAAAGCATGATGGGTAAAAGCAAGGTAGGACGAGGTACAAGGACAGGCGAGTACATCTAAAAAAAAGTGCCAAAGGTACAAATGTAAGGCTAATGTAAACACAGTAGGATGCTGTGCCTTTGCAGGATGGTTTTATGGTTCAGTTACGTTTCAGCAGTAGCATATGTCAAGGCAGCGCAGCCAGTCCCACTATTGTATGGGTTTGTTTGTTTGTTTGTTTTTTAGTAGACTGTCTAATGAGAATATTCATTCCAGCCTATTAACAACCAATAACTAATTAATGTATGGGCATTTAATGCTGTTGTGCTACCTGACATCTGAAAAAAACCCGTCTTTGATGCGTATAGTAGGGAGTGACATAAGAGTCAATGCGTCACGGCTATGAGTAAGAGCAACACAGATACAGAAGGATTATAAGCGGGCCAATGATGTTTTTAGTAGCAGGCGTCAGGTGGTTCAAACACAACTAAAGCCCATGAATAAATTAGTAATTACTTGTGATTCATGTATCCATGAATACACTTCTTAGATAACCAAAAACAAAAGAAAGCATGTAATTCATACAAAAGTGGTATTCTTTGTGGTTGCTCCAGCTGCCATTTGCTACTACAAAAAATGTAATTGACCAAAGCACAGTATACATACTGCATCAGCATGGCTGTGCTCCCCCCCCCACCATTGGCCAGCCTAGTACGT
>NC_085860.1:28807895-28810395 GCF_034702125.1 Engraulis encrasicolus
GAATCTCTTCTACAATTCAGTTAGCCACAATTGAATCCATGCAAATCAAAGCCCATTCAGCTCTCTTTCCAGTGATATGATGTTTTATGACCCTGAAAGAAAGGGAATTACCAGCATGGCCATTTAAAAATAGCTGCCCGTAATAAAGTCTGGCAGGTGATTTCTCAAATTTGCATGTCCATTCTGCTCCCGTTTTCCACTAAGACTGTGTTTTTCTCACGAGCTGTGATGGTGGAAAAGGTGTTAAGAGCGTCCACCTCCACCTCTTTAACATTTTCATTGTAAAAAGAAATGGAATTAAGTTGGATAACCTTCTATGAAAAAAATCAATCCCTTGTTAGGCAGGGAGGAGACAGCAGGGGGAGGGGGGTGAAGTCAAGTTGAATTTCTTCCAAACAACATATTAAGAGCGTGAGACAGAAACGAAAATTAATATCACAGTGACAATTAGTACAGCACATTAAAAAAAAGGTCCCATTCCATAAAAGAGCATTAACAACACTGTTAAAATTATAGTCAGTAGCTATTGTTGTTGCTGTTGTATTGATTTTCTGAACGAAGAAGAAAGGAACATAGAAGAAGAGGAGAGGAGGAGGAGGAAAAGGAGGAAAAGGAGGAAAAGGAGGAGGAGGAGGAAGGGGATGAAGATGAGGAGGAGGAGGAGGAGGAGGAGAAGGAGAGGAGGAAGTGAAGGAGGAGGAAGAGGAGGAAAAGGAGAGGAGGAAGAGAAGGAGGAGGAAGAGGAGGAAGAGGAGGAAAAGGAGGATGAGGAGGAGGAGGAAGAGGAGGAAAAGGAGGAGGAGGAGGAATAGGAGAAAGAGGAAGAGGACGAAGAGGAGGAAAAGAATGAGGAAGATGATGAAGAGGCGGAAAAGGGTGAGGAGGAAGAGGAGGAAGAGGAATATGATGCAAAACAGTAGTAGTAGGAGGAGTAGGAGGAAGAGGAGTAGGAGTAGGAGGAGGAGGAGGAGGAGGTCTCGAGTACTTGCCTTGGTTGCAGAGGGATCCGAAGAATCCGGAGAGACACTCGCAGTGTCCCGTGATGTGGTGGCAGGCCCCCATGCTGTGGACACACTGTGGGCAGGACTGGCTGCAGCGCAGGCCGTAGAACCCCGGAGAGCAGGCTGCAGCATACAGTAGCGCATGGGGAGGGATGGGACAAGCACACATGGGGAGCATAGCACATGGGGAGGCAGGGGGGCACAGGCATACATGGGGAGCATAGCGCATGGGGAGGCAGGGGGGCATGGTAAGGGATGGCACAGATACACATGGGGAGGCATGGTAAGGGATGGCACAGGCACACATGGGGAGGCATGGTAAGGGGTGGCACAGGCACACATGGGGAGCATAGCGCATGGGGAGGGGTGGCACAGGCACACATGGGGAGGCAGGGGGACACAGGCACACATGGGGAGGCAACAGGGGCACACAAGGGGGCATTAGGACATGGGCAGTGGGGGGTGTGGGCATTGTACAAAAACACACACAATACAAGATGTGTGTAAAGGGAGGCAAGCATTAAGACATTGAGAGACATAGATACACGGGGGGTTGCGAAAGGCATATTGGCAGAAAGGGATATTGACAGACAGTTATGGAACAACACACAATGAAAGGCAGCAGGTATGTGAACATGCAAAGACAATGACAAGAGTGGCATATGGGTCAGTGTAGTAACGGTAACAGTCAGCACAGGGAACATACAGACGTAGCCATAGAGGATAATGACAAGAGTGAGTAACGAGATGGAGATGGAGAAGTGATGGAGGACAAGGATGAGGAGCAGCATGTTGATCACGATGGACAGAATCACAAGAAAGTGCGGAGGAAGAGAAGAGGAAAAGAACGAAAAGAAGAAAATAATAATTAGCTCTTGTTTCGCCACCCACTTCTGCCCTCACAGAGAGAATGCACAGAGGGCAGCTAAAATAATCTTAAAATTAACAATACAATCACGAAAACAAGCTCTATAGCAGATATCGAAACTCCCTCTACACAGTATCTCAGTATCATTTCTGTTTAATGAGGTCAGGAACTTGTTCAACAAAACTTTGCAAATGCATAGACACAGATATAATATATAGCACATTTATATAAATTACATTTTCAATAAGTATTCAATAAGTATATCAGACAATAAGGAAGAAAGGCAAAAGGGGGCACGTTGTATGCAAATCGTTTTTAAAGTTTCAGTTTCCATGGCAAGTTCTTAAATAATACACATTATGAGAGAGAGAGAGAGAGAGAGAGAGAGAGAGAGAGAGAGAGAGAGAGAGAGAGAGAGACAGAGACAGACAGAGACAGAAACAGAGACAGAGACAGAGACAGAGGAACAGAGACAGAAGGAGAGAGAGAGAGAGGGGACAGAAAGAGAGAGATCGACAGAGAGGCCGGAGGATTAGAAGACACATTTATAAAGTAAACAAAAATCTATTTTGCAGCATTTTAGCCTCGTGTAGAGTTGCAGTTTGAGTTTCCTTAGCACGTCGGTAAGATG
>NC_085860.1:28827895-28832895 GCF_034702125.1 Engraulis encrasicolus
AAAAAAGTTTTTTTTGTCGCCATGGAGGTAAAAAAAAAATCCATGGCAACGAGTTGTGGATTCTTACAGTGAATGTGGTTATCCACAGTTGTAAACTCTGTATGTAGGAGTCTGACTGTTTGCAGGTCAAAAGGTGGCCAATTAGGGTCCAATCTTATGAGCTGAAAGTGTAAAAGAGTTCAGTACTCAAGTGTACTGAAATATCTTTTATTAGATAGTCTTAATCACCGTTAATTGCTGTTTTGCTTTACTTGTGAAACTATTCTATGTTGTACAGATACAGTATGTCAGGTATGTCTTGTTGCATGTAGGCAACACATAAAATACATGCCATTACACATATGGTATACATGCAAATACATGATAGTACTATCACAGCATGATACACATTACATTTTGCAGTGTTAGTCTATCCAGAGAGTTGAATTTAGAAGTCATAGTGCGAATAACCTGACACTGAAAGTGTTGATATAGTAACACTAAAAAATATACTTTGTACACTCAAGAGAAAAAGGCTCCAATCTACCAGACAAGGCACACACAGTAATCACAGACACACACAGCAGTAGCAGTAGCAATATAGCCAAGTCTTTCATGTGCAAAAAGGGAATTTGGAATCGAAATGAAAGAAATAATAAAAGAAATAGAAAGTGCAGCGCACATGCCCAGTGCAACCCCTTAATTGCCCAACTACACGTCAAGCTTCACACTTCTGTGTGCCTGTGAAGAGGTTCACACAGCACACAAAGTGCTTATTTGGTTTTCGCAGTGCTCGCCTCGGCCCCCCCTACCAAGACGCCTCTTCCCGCCCGTCGCACATTGTAACAAACGTGTCTCAGTTCTTCAGTTCTTTTGTGTGGTTTTGCTTGGTCTCAAAGATCAGAGCAAACAATGTTTTCTTTTTGGATATGTGTTTGTGTTCACAGGCACAAATACGTACATGATGTCCATTATGTAAATGTCGGTGTGTATATTTGTGTGTGTGTGTGTGTGTGTGTGTGTGTGTGTGTGTGTGCGTGCGTGCGTGCGTGCGTGCGTGCGTGCGTGCGTGCGTGTGTGTGTGCGTGCATGCGTCTGTGTATGCTTGCGCGTGTGTGTGTGCGTGCGTGTGTGTGTGTGTGCATGCGTGTGTACTGTCCGTCCAGCGCAGGCCCCAAACCCAAATGTCTGCATCTCTCGAACTGGCCAGAAATAAATGGGACGGGAAAGCTCGGTTCAGCCTTTCTTCATGTACTACGAGCCTTTGCCTTTGAACGCAGCAGCCGAGTGGTGGAGCAGCAAAGACTCGCGGCCGGCGGAGACTCACGCAGTTTAAATTGAGTTCAGACGCTACGCTATGCTACGCTAGGGCTTTGCTCCCTGGGCTTGCTCCCCCGGGGCCACATCTCAAGCAGACCAACTAGACCAAGGGCCACACCAGTTCACACTCTCAGCATCCCCACTGAGCCACGGACAGGCTTTTCTCCCTACACAGCCAGGGCTGGACTGCGGGGAAAATAGGGCCCGGGCACTTTTGACTTAACCCCCCCTCCTCCAACACACACACACACACACACACACACACACACACACACACACACACACACACACACACACACACACACACTTAGAATTAGTGGTGTAGAACTGACTCACCGGTTACATTTTCAGAAACGTAAAAAAAAATGTTTTTTTTCTTTCTTTCTGTCTTTTTTTACATTTCTGAAAATAGGGGCTCACGACAGTGTGGGGCCCACCGGGACATGCCCGCTATGCCAGATGGCCAGTCCAGCCCTGTACACAGCTGCGAATGCCAAGCGTAAGTTTTAACTTAACCTTTCAAACAGTGTTACGGCCACTGAATCTGCTGTGATGCTGCATTTTCGTAAACTGCCTCTCCATATTAGCGGTATTGGCGCATCAACTCTTTAGTGGCATTTGGGTTTTAAATAGCCTGTAATGACTTCATTAAATACTCCGGCATTCTTTACAGCAGAAACGTTTTAACGGCAGCAGTGTTTTAATGAGACTGAGGAATTAACAACATCAGTGTTTTTTTTAGCTGCACAAGTGTGCAAAGGATTTTGGAAATTACTTCTGCTGACTTCACTTGAAGCATTGGGCAGTGTAAATCCTATCAACCTGAGGCGGGGAAAGCAACAACAAAAAAACATGTAGACATTATTATAAAGGACCTTAGTATAAAGTACTTCATTTAATGTGAGACAGAATGTACTGTAATGTATATTTCTATCCAGTTCAGGATTTACAACCATGAGGCCTTGTTAATGCAGTGCTGATTCTGACCAATGACGTTCGACTTGTGTACAGTATCTGTTTACTGGAGATAATAATCAGTTTGATTGCTGCTTAGATATAAAACAGACGGCCTTGGTGAGGTTCTGTTACGCTCAGTGGAGTTAGGAGATATATTGCAATGTGTGCGCCCACTTCCACAGTAAAAAAAAAAGCTGTGTTGTCTTTTTGTGCGATTCAGGGGGTTGTGAATATATCCTTAAAGGGACATTGTGCAGCAAATGGTCAAAAAAGGTACTGCAACTATGCTGCTCATTGACACTGGGCTGCCTATTGCCAAATTTGTTCTTTCCATGAAAGTTTACCAAGTAATAACTTAATATGTTCTAGCATGGTCCAAGTACAGTCATTTTTGAAGCTAAAAATGGCAATTTCTGGAAATTAAAAATGGCGGACCATGGAGAAGATCCCCCTTTTAATGTATAAAAAGTGCAGTTTTCCCAGTCATAATGAATACTTAGAATTTGATGGTGGTGGTAAGAATTCATGAAAAAGGTAACATTAGTGAAAAGGTAGCATGGAAATAAACAACTAAAAATCTTGCACAGTGTCCCTTTAAACCATCAGCAATTGCAAACAATATGTAAGTGACATAGTGACCATAATTGCAGAAATAGTGGCAGAATATTCTGCTAAAAGTTAAGTTACTCAAAGAGTCTTTGCTAAATGTTTGGGTATTAATATACTGCGGTGCTCTCTGTGCCCTCTCCAGTAACGTCTGTGTCTGCTTTAAACAACACTGATAAACACATCTTGCTCAGTCAGCACAATGCACTGCCCCCCTCTGATAGGTCTCACCATCAGTTACTCTGTCACTGTCACTGTCACACTCTCTCACTCACTCTCTCTCTCTCTCTCTCTCTCTCTCTCTCTCTCTCTCTCTCTCTCTTTCTCTCTCTCTCTCTCTCTCAGACACACGCACGCACGTGCGCGCGCACACACCGCGCGCGCGCGCGTGTCTGTCTCTCTCTGTCTCTCTGTCTCTCTCACACACACACACACACACACACACACAAAGCCACACACACACACACACACACACACACACACACACACACACACACACACACACACACACACACACACACACACACACACACACACACACACACACACACATCACGTATATGTCTGATTCCTCTCTCTCTCTCTCTCTCTGTCTCTCTCTCTGCAAATTTTTAAAGAAATCATTTTGATTAATTATTAATTGATTTAGATGGTTGAATCAGTCAATAACAGGGTAAATAAATTCTCTCCAGTGGTTCGAAATGAATTAAAGAAAAAAGCAACAACAACAACAAAAACAGAAAAAAATGTGCCTGCCAGTGATATTCACGGTTTAACCCGTTAAAACACAGCGTTATAAATTTGATGTTACCAGAATGGCAATGACCGAGTCATAGTGCATTCCTAAAGGCCCTGTGCTATGTCCTAGTAGAGCAGTGCAATGGTAATTAACCTTTCAATGACTATTACAGCATGCCTCAGATGGTACGGTGTGCATTAAGGGGCTACATGTTAAAACCACAAGTTTGTATTGCTCTGTGACTTGAAAGAGATACAAGTTCTTTTCAGGTCCCAAGGGTTGAGTTGTAGATCAAGTTTTGGTATTGCATGGAACGATGCAGCACTAGTCTAATGCAGTTGACATAGAAGGATTATGCTACAGTTAGTAAGTTGTAATCTGGTGCAGGTCATCTTTTTACTGTTGTAACTAATGTACATTGCACATGGTCCCTGTTGAAATAAACAAAATAAACTAAACAACAACAAAAAAGGACCTTAACTTCCACAGTATACCACGTAAGAGCTGACTTGGGTTTGAAAGGGTTGCCTAGCAATCTTGGCACAAATGTTTTACTGGAGTGACGTTTGTTTTTAAATCCCTCACGAGGGTGCCAAAGTGGCCGAATGCGTCCAAACGCCATTAGCACCATTAGTCGATGTGGAAAGTGAAAATGCAGCAAACCCACGTTAAAAGCAAAAAATCGGCTAATTGACCATATCAGCTATATCTCAAATCTAAATGTACTCTAAAAGATTCCTTTTGAAAAATAAAAAGTGGTCCAACCCAAAGGCGTTTGCCGCTGTCTTCTCTTGAACTCGAATGACCCTATAATTAACTTTCAATTGCCGTCGTTAAAAGAAGTTTTTCCGCAGTACAAATCCTTAGAACGACTTCCCTCCGGCTATAAAGACCGTTTATGCTGTATGAACTGTACTATTCCCTTAATGTACTGTATGTTTTAATGTAATGTCTCGCGACTAGCCCTATCTTCTGTCTCCTTCCCACTGTTCAAAAGCACTGTCCTAGTGAGGCTGAGAGAGTACACATGAGAGTGTGACAACTTGTGGGTTCAGGAGTAAGCCTATCTAAGAGAGACAAATGAAACAATGAAAGTCTGAAAGGAAGAGAAGGAGAAGGAGAAGGAGAAGAAGGAGATTTAGGCCCTGCTGCTCACACTATTCCGGCGACAGCACGGACGCGAACACATTCATTTTCAATGAAATGCGGCGACGTCCTCGCAAAGGTTGTTGGAATTGCGGCATGGTGACCAGGACAGTTGCCGCATGTCAAAAGATTCGGCACTCCCGAAGTTTCTGCCAATTTCTCATGGTGAATGCTCTGTGTTATCCGATGAATATCGAGCCCGTGAGGATTTTCTATCACACCCGCAGTTGTGTTTCGCTGCCTAAAAAGGAGT
>NC_085860.1:28837895-28845395 GCF_034702125.1 Engraulis encrasicolus
GGTGTCCCACACTTCCCTCTTCAATATACCCGAAGATTTCCATGCCACGTTTTGGTGTTAACTCACCAGTTTAATTCTAACTCAACAGAAATTAAACCCCATTCATTTTCAATGGGGATTCATTTCTGGTTATTTAGAATTAAACTGGTGAGTTAGCGCCAAAACGTGGCATGGAAATCTACAGGGTATATTGAAGAGTGAAGTGTGGGGTACCAGGTCAACAAACAAGAACAGCTGACAGCAAAGCATCAAGGATATCTGGGCTTCCATAACTGCCATGCACTGTTTTTCCATTGACTTCAATGTTAAACGCATCATGGCCATTATGAAGACAGAGAATGTCCTAACCAAGTATTGACCATTGCATGTTATGTAGAAAGTACCAAATTTCAACTGATATAATGTGACCCGAATTTTGATGAAAAAAATGTGATTTTATAACAATATTCTAATAATGCGAATTCCCCAATTCATGGGTTTTTTGAGCTGGAAGGCCAACGTATATAAAAAGAAAAAAAATAATGATTGGAATAGTTAAAAAACTGGGCCATGAATCTACAATCCATGACAGTTTAACATTATTGATGGAATTATGGAAATAAATCAACTTTTTCATGGTATTCTAATAAAAAGGCCTGGAGCTGTATATGCACTCTAAGGGCGCGATCACACAGAGCGGATGTGTTCTATTGTTTGTCAATGACAATGAGCGGATTACGCGTCTAATATCAGCGCAAGGCGGGTTGCGGGTTGCGGATTCTCCGCCTCTCCACGCCGGGCGGATCGAGTTGAAATAAGTTCAACTCAAGGTGGAAAAAACGTGGTGGATTCCGATATGAGACAGTTATCAACATTCATATCAGATTCACTATCCAACGTTTGGAGAGCAAGAAAACAGCTCGTCTTCTATTAATTTTACATAGATGAATGGACAAAGCATTTTGTGTATGTTTTCACAACATTTAATGACACAACACCATCGATTAGGCTACGTTGCGAGTGACAGTTGCCTAGTCACCGCATTCGAATGGGCAGTGGATCTGCGCTCAGTGTGGTCACTTCTGATTAATCAGCTGGACACGCATAGCAGATTGTAGGCAGAAATCCGTGGTCTGTGTGATCACGCCCTAAGTATGCACTTTATGCATCTCTATGATGGCACTATGATGGCATGGTCTGTATGTTTTTTGGTTTTTTTGGCGTCATACGTTGTGTGTTATGCGGAAGTTACTGTATGTACTGTATGTCCAAGACAAATTTCCCTTGGCTTGGGACGAATAAGATAAGCTTGAATGTTGAATTCATGTTCATGGCTGTGTCAGTCTGTCTGTCTTTGCTTGTAGACAAGACTGCAACTTATAGAGCAGTACAAAAGAGAGAGGCCCATCGATGCGTTGCTTCTAGTCAGGCCAGGAGCAATACAAATATCGTTTCTGAGCTCTAGAAATCAGGAACTCCTTCCACCTTGAAGGGAAGCAAACAAGCAGTAGCAAACTAAGGCAGGCGGGTCATCCATGCCGTTTGGGAAATGTTTATTGGTATGCTCTTGGTCAGACCAATTCTCGAGGAGATTTGAAAGTCGATGATAATCAGGCTAGCATTTGTCTGCACAGTATTTGCGTCACTGTCTGGCGGTAGCTCCTGCATGTACAGTGAGTGTGAAATCACAAATAAAAGAAAGGCACTGCGGTACCACTTTGTAAGTGCAACCACCGCCACCATTCATTTGTACTGCACTATATACACAAGGGCAGCAGTGTGTGTGTTGGCCACGTTCATCTCTTTGCAAAAGTGCTGATTGGTTAGAGCAAGTCTGACCAAGTGGAAAATACTACTTCCTGGCTGCAACAACTGCAACCGTTTCGATTAGACATTAAATAGACACTTCAGCAATCATTGCAAAAAAAAAAAAAAATGTACTTCAACCGCATAAGTACTTCAGTTAATGCCAAGGAGCCGAACAAATCAAAACGAGAAAGATTTCTTTTTTTACTTCAGCGAGGCTGGTGGAAGCTTAACTATTCTAAACAAAGCAGACAAACAGAAAGGAAGAAATAAACAACAACAACAGAAAACAAATCACACTTATAAGAGATGCATTCCACTTACACAAGTAGAGGGGGGGAATCTTTTTAACAAACAAACACCTCACCAACCCCATGCTGTCATGGCCGTGGGAATGTAGGATGCAATTAAAAGTAGATTACAGACCATTATTAAACATGTTTGCAGCCGAGAAGGGAATCTAATTAGACCTCATATCCAAAACAGCTCGTTTGCCTGTTTGGGTTTTTGTGTGGTGTGGAAATGGTAAATGTAATTAGCGGGCATTTAGAGCTGAACAGTAAATGATGTTGGCAGCCACTGAGGGGAGCAGTATTGCGTGTGTGTGTGTGTGTGTGTGTGTGCGTGCGTGCGTGTGTGTGTGTGTGTGTGTGTGTGCGTGAGTGTGTGTGTGTGTGTGTGTGTGTGTGTGTGTGTGTGTGTGTGTGTGTGTGTGTGTGTGTGTGTGTGTGTGTGTGTGTGTGTGTGTGTGTGTGTGTGTGTGTGTGTGTGTGTGTGTGTGTGTGTGTGTGTGTGTGAGCATGCGCATGTGTGTGTGTGTGCGTGTATTTGTGTGTGTGTGCGTTCACGCGTGCGTGTATGCGTGCATGCGTGCATGTGTGCCATAGTGGGAAGTAATGAAAAAGACACACACTAAGGGAATGTGAGGAGATGGAGATGGAGATGGAGATAGAGGAGGGTGAGAGGGGGAGAGATGACTGTGAATTTGATGTCTGACAAAAGCGGAGAGGAAGGGAGGAGAAACAAATGAAAGAAATAAACACAAAGAGGAATATCCCAGTTCAACCACCCCGAGCACTACGCAGGGAGGCCATGGGAGAGGGAGCTCAGACTGACGAAAGACGGGAGAAATAAATGAAGAGAAACAAACAAATAGAAATAAATAAAGAAATAAATATACTTTCTCGCCTTTCCTTTTCACCCTGCCACAAATGCGCTCTCTCTTTCTCACACACACGCACGCACACACAGTCACGCACGCACAAACACACAAAGACACGCATGCACTTGCATGCACGCACGCACGCACGCACGCACGCACGCACGCACGCAAGCACACACACACACACACACACACACACACACACACACACACACACACACACACACACACACACACACACACACACACACACACACACACACACACACACACACCATTTTGAAACGTACATAAGACAGAAAGAACAACAGATCGACAGAAAACAACTACAACAACAAAAGAAACAGTGTGAAAAGTGGCAAGAAAAAAAAAGAAAAGAAAAGAAAAGAAAGAAACAATGAGAGCAAGGCCCCCCTCAGGGTTTCTGGTGTTTGATGAGATTGTGAGAGATGGCTGACGGCCGGGTCATGCTCGCTGTTGTTGATGAGTGGCAGCGCAACGCTGAGTGACAGAAACGCAGTTCTCTACACACCCCCGTGGAGGGCAGCGGAGAGGAATTCAGAAGGGCCTCTCTTCACCCTGTTTGCAAGTTGATGAGCCACTCAAACGACTTTGGAAACACTATTTGAAGCTTGCTGGAAAAAAACTACTTAGCGTTAGCCTACGTAGCGGTGATAGGCTCACATCAAGCTGAGGTAAGGTCTACGAATTCGTCATAGGCAGGGGCGTGGGCTAAAATGTTGCCGTTTGGTCTGCAACTGTTATATTACATTACATTACACACTAAAGCTGACTCTTTTATCCAAAGCGACTTTTACAAGGTATTTAGGTGACATTTCCTGGAGTAATGTAGGGTAAGGTGCCTCAAGTACACTTCAGCCATGGATAAAAGTGTAGGGAGAGGTAAGGGTGGGATTCAAGTTTACAACCCTCTCTTAAGACCACCTCCCTAACCACTAGGCCACGGCTGCCCACAGATCTGTAACAGGATAGTACTACAAACAATCAGCACAATGAATAGGATGGCATGTAGCATACACATTACATTGATTTGTCTGCCAGTCTTGGCATTGATTCAAAAGGACTAAGGGTCAACGCTAGACGCCCCCAACAGTGAAATACATTGGCTACCATTAAGGGTGTCTAGATTTCTTCATTCATCCCTGAACTGTAAAATTGCAAGAGTCTTCTTATAGCACAGATATTCACAAATTAAGGATTGTAGAATGCAATGACCACAAATAATGTTTAATCCCTTTACACTTTTTCAGCATGTCATTGTGCTCCCAGCTCTACATGCAAAAAATATTGTATACTGCATGAACCTGCACAATGCACAAACTTGCATACAACGGTAAGACCAAATTTATACCAACTTCATCAAGAACGATATAAATAATAAACATAAAAAAAGGGATTTTGTAAGTGTATGAATGAAGTTTTTTTATTAGGAGTAGTTTTTCGGTGTGTGTGTGTGTGTGTGTGTGTGTGTGTGTGTGTGTGTGTGTGTGTGTGTGTGTGTGTGTGTGTGTGTGTGTGTGTGTGTGTGTGTGTGTGTGTGTGTGTGTGTGTGTGTACATGTGCGTGCGCACTCGTGTGGATGTGTGTGCTTGTGTGCATACACACAAAGTGAAATTCTAGTCTTTGAATCGTGACACTGCAGTTAATGACCTCTACTCCCGTCCCTTGGCTCTAACTAGACAAGAACAAAAACACTCTCCCTCTTCACGCGCCCTCTCTCCCCCACACTGCCATCGGCCTTGTCTCTCTCTCTGTGTAACCATGAGAGCCCTGTCTTTCTTCCACGCTTGTTTTGGGTGGATGGATAGATAGATAGAGGCCATGGCCTAAACATTTGTGTTTTGTATCTTTCAGCCACATCATTGCATCAGTGCGAGCCCAAGTTCAAGATCGTGGGAGTTAACACATGTTATTTTGCAGACAGACAAAACCAGATTTTTTTTTCGCTTGTGCATACGTGTCAACATATTTGGTGAATAAAAAATCAATTCTTAAATCTGAACATCCCAAATGGGAGAGGGTGCATTCAGGCCGACAGAGAACTGCCCCAGTGCCCGTTCCCGTTCCCACACTTAATCTCGAACCGACTGGCGTTTTCACAGCACAAGTCTGCATGTTCGGGAACGGTCTGGGAATGCGGACTTCAACAGGCTCATCAAGTTAAGAAAGGGTCACATGTGGAAAAGTTCAGAGCCCGGTATGAACACGGGTGGTTTGTAGTTAACCACTTTAGTTCCAAACGTAAATGGTGCAGGCACGGGCACTGGCACCATTCTGGTTGGCCTGAAAACAGTTAGAGAGAGAGAGAGAGAGTAAGGGGGATTCAAATCTCAGCTCAAAGCAGCCATTTGTTATTAGACATTCGTACCATGGATGGTTGTTCCACCAGCAACACAAACACTACACTAATTAGCATGCGTACGCTCCAATTAAACATGGTTAATTAGCCTAATTGGGGCACCTCTCCCAGTCAAATTTAAGAAGGGGGAGATGCAGAACAAACTTTTAACACCACCCATCACCTTGCCCTCCTGGTATTTGGCGTTTGTTATTTAATCAGTGAGGGAGCATGCAGTGTACTCTGTGGTGGGGGTGTGATTTTCATTGATGGTACTCATTACTTTAACTTGATCCGAAGCCAAATAGACACCTTGAGCAATAATATCCATCTACAACGCCAATTGAAAACCAAGTCTTTTATTCTGAGAGAGGGTGTAATGGAGCATTCTGTGACGGGGCTTTCATGTGGCTCATGGAGAAGTCGAGAACTCACTTCAAACTGTAGTCTAGCAAACTAGACGAATAGCGACCAAAATATTTTTGTCTGGCAAGTTGGTCTAAAGTTTGGAGTGGGGAGTCAGCACTCTTCAAATTCTCATAGAGAATCTGATGAAGACAATAGTCAAAAGAAAAAAGGATTTTAAGTGTTCAGACTCCTCACTCTGAACTTTCAATAAGCCTTTGTCCTGCACGTTTTCCAGGGATGGGTGCAATTTTAACCCTCAACTGGCAAGTTGGTCTAGCCACCAACGAAGCTCACCAATGTTTAGTCTAGTTTTGCCAGGCTGTTCGAACAGTCACACAGTTTTTTTCTTTAACCCATTGATGCCTAAAGTACCTGCCAAAAAGGCTGCTGAATGCCTAAGCCCTTTTTAAGAAAACCTCAGTCTATAAAAACCTAAATATCTCAGCCTATGAAGCACATAAAAACATGCAATGAGTTGCATTTAAACGGCCTCATCTTGCATTAGAATGTGTTAACTCATCTCTAACTTGCCAAGATTTCAAATAAAATTGTCTCAAATCTCATGAGTGTGAATGGTGCGTCATGCAGCTCCAGGTGCCAGGGCCAATGTTGCGCAACGCAATATCCAGCATCAATGGTTTAATCTCTTTTTTGACTAAAATGGCCCTGATAGAGATACAGCACAGAACAGGTCCGTTCGGGAAGCAGAACAGAAGTAAACTAAATAGGAAAAAAAAAACGGAATTAGATGTTTTATCGCCATCAATTCAAAGCCCCTGGTAATAAATTGCTGATTAATTCCTGGTGCTTTGCAGCTGAGCCAACACCTCTGCTCACATCACTTTCAACAGCAGCCTCTGTCTAGTAAATAAACAACCCCTGATGTGATGTGAAGACATAAACAAATAAATAATCAGAGTAAATAAACAAGCCCATGTCTGCGAGGCAGTGCGCAGTCTTGTCAGAAAGTCAGGAAGACTGAGTGAGTTGGAACGTAAGGAGCTGTGTCATGGATGCCTATACAACCCTGCTCTGTCTCTCTCTCTCTCTCTCTCTCTCTCTCTCTCTCTCTCTCTCTCTGTGCATGTACATCTGTTCTTCACCCACCTTCTATCAGTGTCTGTCTGCACGGTGCATGTACTGCAAGTGTGACTGTGTGTCTGTGTTTAAAAAAAAAACGGTGTGTATTTGTGTGTGAGAGGGAGAGAGAAAGCAAAATAGATAAAGGGAGAGCGCCTCTCTTTCTGTCTTTCTCCACTCCCGATCAGTGTCAGTGTCAGTGTCAGAGTCAGTGTGTGTGTGTGTGTGTGTGTGTGTGTGTGTGTGTGTGTGTGTGTGTGTGTGTGTGTGTGTGTGTGTGTGTGTGTGTGTGTGTGCAGTGTCAGAGTGTGTCCGCCTGTGTGTGTGTGCGTATGTGTGTGTACGCACATGCGTGTGTGTGTGTGTGTGTGTGTGTGTGTGTGTGTGTGTGTGTGTGTGTGTGTGTGTGTGTGTGTGTGTGTGTGTGTGTGTGTGTGTGTGTGTGTCTCCTCTCCACCTCGTTGTGTCAGTGCCCCCTGCAGGCCCCCTGAGGGCCCGGTCGTTAGCCGCTTCGTTAGTGTCAGGTGTGTCAGCTGTTCGCTCACCTGTCCAGCCGGCCAGACAGCGGCACTGCCCGCTCACCGCATCGCAGCCGTCCGCGTGGTTACAGTCGCAGCGCTCGCGACACTCCAGCCCGTACGTGCCCATCTGTCAGGACAGGAGAAGCATGACACACTGTCACACACATACTACATGTCACATGCCA
>NC_085860.1:28850395-28852895 GCF_034702125.1 Engraulis encrasicolus
AAAAAAGCTATAGCAAAATTGATTTAAAAAAATGTGTGTGTGTTTGTGTGTGTGTGTGCATGCATGTGTGCGTGCGTGTGTGTGTGTTTGTGTGTGTGCGTGTGCGTGTGTATGCATACAGTTTGTGAGTGTTTATTTTTGCGTGTGCCCTCTAAGGGCCAACACATGGGCTGCTGCTGTTGCTGCTGCTGCTGCTGTGTTGGTAAAACATATGGCCATTTATCCAAATGCATCTCTCCACTCCTTAATAACCCGGCCTGTAATATAAACAGAATGATGTTTCTTAATTACACACCAGGCTGTGTGGAGACAGATATTAGATTAAGGAGGGAGAGGGAGAGGAGTGGAGAGGGAGCTGAGGGGAGAGTGGAGAGGAGAGGGGAGGAGAGGAGAGCAGAGGAGAGTGGAGAGCAGAGCAGAGCAGAGCAGAGGAGAGGAGAGGAGAGGAGAGGAGAGGAGAGGAGAGGAGAGGAGAGGAGCGATGAGAGCAAAGCAGAGGAGAGGAGAGGAGAGGAGAGAAGAGGAGAGAGAGGAGAGGAGAGGAGAGGAGAGGAGAGCAGAGCAGAGCAGAGCAGAGGAGAGCAGAGGAGAGGAGAGGAGAGGAGGAGAAGAGAGGAGAGGAGAGGAGAGGAGAGGAGAGGAGAGGAGGAGGAGGAGAAAAAGAGGAAGGAGGAGATGGACAAAGATCGAAAGAAAGAAAGAAAGAAAGAAAGAAAGAAAGAAAGAAAGAAAGAAAGAAAGAAAGAAAGAAAGAAAGAAAGAATGAAGGATGATAGGAAGAAAGAGAATACAGGATGAAGGAAATGGGGAAAAGGGGAGAAAGTGATAGAGGAGGATGGAGAGGATGAGAAGAATGGAGATGAAGAGTGGAGGTTGGTAAGGGTGTTGGGGCCTCGGACTGTCTGGAGGGGAGGCACAGAGAAAAGGAAGATGTGTGAAAGGGGTAGAAGAGGAAAGAGGAGGAGGACTGAGGTAGGAGGAGAGGAGAGGAGAGGAGAGAGGAGAGAGGAGAGAGGAGAGGAGAAGAGAAGAGAGGAAAGGAAAGGAAAGGAAAGGAAAGGAAAGGAAAGGAAAGGAAAGGAAATGAAAGGAAAGGAGAGGAGAGGAGAGGAGAGGAGAGGAGAGGAGAGGAGAGGAGAGGAGAGGAGAGGAGAGGAGAGGAGAGGAGATGAGAAGATGGAAAGAGGCTGGTGTTGGGTGGTGTTGATTTGGGACCGTCTGTCAGATATAAGAGAAGAGGAAAAGAGGAGGGGAAAAGAGGGAGGAGAGGAAAGGAGAGCACAGCAGAGGAGAAGGGATAAGATGGAAAGTGGAGGGTGGCAAGGGTGTTGGACCGGGAACCGTCTGGAAAGGCAGAATAATGAAAGAGGGGAGGAGAGATGAGGAGAAAGGGAATGAAAAGTGGAGAGTGGTGTCTGGAGGGGAGGCACAGCTTCCGGATGGGGGGAAGAGAAAAGGAAGATGGGTGAAATAGAAGAGAAGAGAAGAGAAAAGAGGAGAGAAAGGGAATGAGAGAAGTGTGTGAGAGTGGTGTCTGGAGTTTCCCGAGGCCATTTGGTACATTAGCTAGGCCAGATGTACCTCTTTAATTTGCCATCCCATACCTGGCTGGGCTCTGTCCCTCCATCCTCCCTCTGTGACTTTCTTGCTTTGTCACCACTCTCTCTCTCTCTCTCTCTCTCTCTCTCTCTCTCTCTCTCTCTCCCTCTTTCTCTCCCTTTCTCTCTCTCTCCCCGTATCTCCCCCCTCTCTCTCTCCCTTTCTTTCTCTCTCTCTCTCTCTCTCTCTCTCTCTCTCTCTCCCTTTCTCTCTCTCTCCCCGTATCTCCCCCCTCTCTCTCTCCCTTTCTCTCTCTCTCTCTCTCTCTCTCTCTCTCTCTCTCTCTCTCTCTCTCTCTCTCTCTCTCTCTCTTTATTAGCATGAATGTGCAGTACAGTGTTGCCAAAGGCAGACTCTCTCGCTCCCTCTCACTCCTTCTTTCTGAATTACACAAAACACATGCATCTAAACAACCCCTACAAACACATGCGCAGGCATGCATGCACTCACGCACATACACACGCACGCACGCACGCACGCACGCACGCACAGTTCAGGAAGGGACGTTTGAGCATGTGATAATCCTGTACTGATGGGGGCGGCTTAGAGTTTTACTCTCTGGAAAGCTTAAGGATAGACTGAAAAGTTACTTTGACCTCTGCAAACTTGGGCATGACGCTGTACGCTGACGCTGAAACTAAGTTAAAAAGAGTAAGAGTGCGCTTGCATGCATACTTTATTTAGGTGAGTGTGTGTGTGGTGTGTGTGTGTGTGCGTGCGTGTGTGTGTGCGTGTGTGTGCGCGCGCGTGTGTGTGTGCGTGCGTGTGCCGCTTTGTGAGTGTATATATGTGCATGTGTATGCGTATGACTGTGAGTTACCATGTGTGTTTTTGCCAATGACTGCAAACAGTGCTACTGTATGTGGAACGGATCTCTAGGGGAGAGTAACATTTGTTTTGA
>NC_085860.1:28860395-28862895 GCF_034702125.1 Engraulis encrasicolus
TGGGAGGAAACTAGCATATGCGAACCAAGTGGTTGTTTCAAGGCAACTAAATGAACTGAATGAAAACTCTAACGGCCTAACGGTAAGGAGATGGATTTAAGATCAGAGGGTTGCTGGATCAGATCATACCTTTCCACTCCCTACCTCAGTCCATGGCTGCAGTGCCCGTGAGCAAGGCACCTAACCTCACACTGCTCCATGGACTGTAACCAATACACACACACGCACGCACGCACGCACCCACGCACACGCACGCACGCATGCACGCACGCACACATGCACGCACACACACACACACACACACGTAATAGTGTATTAAAGGAAGCCATCTACACTATTAAAACGTTATTCCTCTGCATTTTCCTCTGACTTTCTGGTTCCCTCCATCGAAGTATGTTCCTGTGCACCTGAGCAACAGCACAATGTCCACACTCCTCCATCCACCCTCCATCTTTCCGTTTTCCACCACTCTTCTCAATCCCTCATTATTCCATTTATCTCACAAACAGGGTACTACTACTGACTTACATGTAGCCACTAGAGAGCTGAAAACGGAAATATTTAAAGCCAAAAATAGATATAAGTCCAAACTCGAACAAAGAATGGCAGAGAATAACCTTGGCTCTGCCTGGTCCAGTATGAAAACTATAGCTGGTATCCAGAGCCAGAGTAAAAGTAATCACATATCCCTTGAAGGTTTTAAATCTGATAAAGAGCTTGCAAACGACTTGAACTGTTTTTACAATCGTTTTGATGAGTATGATTTCAGCCAGGAGATTGGAGAACTTCAGTGCAAACTCAAAGATGATCAGTACACCAACATCACATGTACAGATGTTGAAAATGTCTTTTTTAGGACAAAAATAAATAAAAGTCATGGACCAGATAATATCTGTGGGCGTGTAATTAAGACATGTGCAAGACAGCTGAGCCCAATATTCACGTGTATTTTTAATAAATCTCTGCAGACACAACATGTACCCAAGGTCTGGAAACATGCTGTTGTGGTCCCTGTCCCCAAATGTGGTAGACCAAATACTTTGAATGATTTTAGACCCATTGCCCTAACCTCAATTTTAATGAAAAACTTTGAAAAATTGATAAGGTCGCACATTTTAAGGAATGTCGAAAATGATTTAGACCCCATGCAGTTTGCCTACAGGCCAAACAGAGGAGTAGAAGATGCCACCATCACCCTATCTCATCAGCTCCTGAAGCATCTTGAAGTGAGTGGGTCACACGCACAAGTATTATTTATTGACTTTTCATCAGCTTTTAATACCATTCAACCACACATTTTAGTAAACCGTCTTCTTACACAGTTTTCTTTAAGTTTGAATCTTGTTGGTTGGATTTTAGATTTTTTAATTAATCGAACACAGAAAGTTAGGGTGAATGGAGTTATGTCCAGTCAGCTTTCCTCCTCCACAGGCTCGCCACAAGGGTGCGCACTCTCACCCCTCCTGTTTATCCTGTATACAAACATGTGTCAGAGTAAATATGCCAATAGAACCATCATCAAATATGCCGATGACTCTGTTATCGTAAGTTTGTTACAGAAAGAGGAAAGAGGTCATGGACCGATAATTGAAGACTTTGTCCAGTGGTGTGACGAATCACACCTTAAACTGAATATATCCAAAACTAAGGATATGCACCTTGATTTTGGGAAAAAATCAAGGTATGTGGCCACTAATATGAAAGGTCAACTAGTGGAACAAGTTAAATCCTACAAATACTTAGGGACCATCATTGACTCCAAATTAAATTTTCAGGACAATTGTGAAGCTGTATGCAAAAAAGGTCAACAGCGTTTACACTGCTTGAGGAAGCTTTGCCAGTTTAATGTTGATAAGTCCATGATGATTTTGTTTTATCGTTCCTTTATTGAATCAATTTTGTCTTTTTCTTTAGCTTCATGGTTTGGCAATGTCCCCCTTACACACAAGAACCGCCTATACCAAATTGTTAAGTGGTCAAGTAAACTGATTGGTGAACCACAGCTGCACCCTTCTTCCCTGTATGCAAAGCAACTACAGCGGATAGCAATGGCTATCCTAGATGATAGCCGACACCCTTTGCATAGTGAGTTCCAGTACCTCCCCTCTGGACGGAGGCTGGTAGTTCCTGGTTGCAGAACCAATAGGTTCAAAAGCAGTTTTGTCCCAGCTGCAATTACTTTGCTAAACAAGATGTAAAATAAAATAAAAAAAATGTATTTGTAAAAATGCTCTTTGCACTTTAGCTGCACCAGGAGTGTGATGTCACTTCTGCCATGGTGCCACCCCCCCCCCCCCCCCCCCCCCCCCCCCCCCCCCCCCCCCCTGTGTATATGTTGTATGTGTATTTTTTTTTCAGTCAAATGTCAAACATTTTTATTTATTTCCATGTGAAGCCTACATGTGTTTTTTAGACTCCATGTTTATGTGTCATGTGTCTTGTGGTTCTGATGTAAGGACAGCCATCTTCTCTTTTATACTGCAAACCCAGTTTACCTTCG
>NC_085860.1:28875395-28877895 GCF_034702125.1 Engraulis encrasicolus
TGTGTGTATGCGTGTGTGTGTGCGTGTGTGTGTCCATGTCTGTGTGTGTGTGTGTGTGTGTGTGTGTGTGTGTGTGTGTGTGCGTTTGTGTATGTATGTGTGTGTGTGTGTGTGTGTGTGTGTTTGTACATGTGTGTGTGTGTGTGTGTGTGTTTGTGTGTCCATGTCTGTGTGTGTGTGTCTTTCTGCGTGTCTGTATGTGTGTGTGTGTGTGTGTGTGTGTGTGTGTGTGTGTGTTTGTGTATGTATGTGTGTGTGTGTGTGTGTGCGTGTGTACATGTGTGTATGTGTGTATGTGTGTGTGTGCGCGCGTTCTTGCGTGCATGCGTGCATGCGTGCGTGTGTCCATACTATGTGTGTCCGTGTGTGTGTGTGTGTGTGTGTGTGTGTGTGTGTGTGTGTGTGTGTGTGTGTGTGTGTGTGTGCATCTGCATAGTGTGTGACACATCCTGTCTTCATTACAAACCCCACCGAGAGGTCCTGTGCTCAGTGCATTATACACATGCGGGTGATTGATTGAGTGAGCATTTCTAAGACATTCTTAAGGGCTGACACAATGCATTTTGCACTTTCAGCTGTCACACACAGACGACATCCCCAACTGGTCAGAGTTAATTGGAGAGGTATGATCATCCATGCTTGCTGCCTTCCTTCCTTCCTTCCTTCCTTCCTTCCTTCCTTCCTTCCTTCCTTCCTTCCTCCCTCCCTTCCTCCATCCATCCATCCATCCATCCATCCATTCATTCATTCATTCATTCATTCATTCATTCATTCAGTTCTTTATTTATTTAGGGTGCCATGGTAACACAACATTAGATCAAAATCATTCTCTCAAGATATGCAGGAGTGATGCATTGATTGAGTCACAGCAATGTGTAGATATAAAGCTGATGAGATCAATTGTGATGATGAACATTATTCATTTCATTTCATTTCTAACCTCTACGTCAGTGAGGCATGGGTTACTAAAAAATGCACAGAGCCTCAGTTGGGGTCTTTCATTTGTGTGTTCGGAGGAGTCATGATTTTAAAATGGAGTTTAGAGCTCTGAGCAAATGTGCACACGACTGCTGAGTGCATTGTTGAGCACCACAGTGGGATTTCGTAAATAGCCTGTCACAAAGACGCATGACGCAACACTGCTAAGAATTGCTGGGGGATCTTTAAAGATGGCTCTCTGAAGCGCAGACGAGTCAAAAGGCAGGCACTAGACAACCTTTTCTCTTTTTTTGGAAACGTCTCATGTGAAACTGTCTGATGTCACAGAGAAAAAAAGAGTGAATTCACATGCCCTGCATGTGTGAACTTCATAGCGTTCCTACCACCGCGAACAACAACTATAACGAAGACCTGAAATCAACTACTTTAATTCAAGGACCGCTTGCATACTTGTTTGATGTAAACACATAAACCCCATGCGAACAAATGTCTTTCCATCTGAATTTTCATGTGTTTTGTTTGTGTGTATTTTTTACGAACCCCTTAAGACAGAATGCCTGTTCTCAATTTGTTATACAAGAAGCAGCAATAGCAATGACAAAGTTGTAATATGTTAGCAAAGAATGTCTATATTGCGGCAGTGTTCTTGTAATGTGTCGTGAAGTGTTCACTGACTTGACTCTGTGTACTTAAAGCTGAGTTAAATCTTGGCAACTTACGGAAGCCTTTTATCACTGTGCACTCTTCTTATCATCAAATCAAATTAAATGTCATGCTTCAGATGCTCCGGCATGAGATTCAGAGTTTTTGACAGTGATTTTGGAGTATTTTGACTAGTATTTACACTCCATATCAGCAATCACCATGTACCCCCGGGGGGACCGATGGGGGTAAAGACGCAGGTGCCAGTGATCAACACAAATGAAATGACATGCTTGTTTTTCTGTCTGTATAAGACCCTATCCATATAATACTGTTTGAGTCTGTATATGGGCAATCACTCACTTTATACCTGGGGGTGCAGACGCAGGCGTCAGTGATTAAAACAAATTAAATGTCACACTCGTTTTTACAATCTGTATAAGACTGTGTAGTATGTCTTTGTAAGGCTGTATAAGTCTGTGTATGGGCACGTATCGTGTACCAGGGGGGGACAGACGTCACAGGCGCCAGTGATCACCAAAACAAATTAAATGTCATGTTTGTTTTTGCCTTCAGTATAAGACTGTGTATGTCTGTATGTGACTGTATATGAAGAGTTCAGATGCAAAACCCCAAAGTGCCTTTCCAGAAACATTTCATAAATCATTTGTATGTAATACTAATCAAAATAGCATATTTTCTATTTTATTCATGCAATTTAAATATTTTTATGTATTATCAAGTACATGAATTTGAACCAAACCAGCAACGGGGTTCCCTAAAATATATAAGTGCAGGTCTTCAGAAATGGAGTTAGGGGGTTTTGCATCTTTACTCTTCATATGTATGTGTAAGGCTGCATACGTCTGTATATAGGCATTCACCACATACCTGGGGGCACAGTGTGTCTGTGTGAAAC
>NC_085860.1:28892895-28900395 GCF_034702125.1 Engraulis encrasicolus
GGGAAATGCCCGCTATGCCAGATGGCCAGTCCAGCCTTGGTCTTGTCTGTGTGTATGAGATAGCTTATAGCCCGACATAGATCTATAGTGTGCAGTTAATTAGTTATACTCCATTCATAGCTAATCCTGTGGAATTCTATAAGCTGCATTAGTGAGGGCTGGCCCTGCCTCTTTACGTGTTCAATGAGGTTTAAAGAGAGCCTAAGAGAGACGGACGGATGTTCGCCTGTGAAGACGCACACACGCACACGCGCAGGCACGCAGGCAGGCATGCAGGCAGGCACGCGCACACTCACGCATGCACGAACACTTGGAAGGACGTCCGGCTGTGAAGACACACACACACACACACACATACACACAGGCAGGCATGCACACACACACACACTTTAATGAGGAGGACTTTAGTCGGACATGAGGGATACTTGGATTAAGACAAAACACACTTAAAGACACACTTACACACACTTACACACACACACACACACACACACACACACACACACACACACACACACACACACACACACACACACACACACACACACACACACACACACACAGAAACACATGCAGACACACGGGTACAGGTCTTTTCGTCGAATGGATTCTTGAGAGGGGACCATTCGAACAAAACGTTGGACCATTCGTATAAGGCAGGGGATCTTTCGTCGAGGACGTTCCGTCTACCGCAAAAGCCTACGAAAGGTCCTTAAAATTGAACTAAAGATCCTTAAGTTTCAACTAAACGTCCCTTCAGTCTGCCTATATTAGAAATGTAAATCAGCTTTTTTAATGCTCATTTTAACGGGTTTTCTTCAGCCTGCCTATATTAGAAATGTAAATCAGCTTTTTTAATGCTCATTTTAAGGGTTTTGTTTATTTAAATATGTAAATCAGCTGTTAAGTTTTGTTTTTTGTTGATTTAAACATGTAAATCTATAAATAAAATGTACTTAGGCCTACTCATTTTAACTGGTATGTTGTTGGTTTTTTTACGTTTACGTCGTTAGCCTACATTTTTTGACAATTTACGTTTACGCCCTTACATTTTTTGACAATTATCTAGACAATATTTGAGAAGCTTTTTTTTTCACGTCGTTACATTTTTTGAAAATTTACATTCACGCCCTTACATTTTTTGACAATTATCTAGACAATATTTGAGAAGCTTTTTTTCACTTTTACGCCGTTACTTTAGGCTACTCCCATCTGCGGGCAGAGAGGCGGGACTAAGCACAGCCTGCTCGCTTTGAATCAAAGCAGGGCAGTTTAATGTGTCTAGAAGTAGGCTATTGACCCTTGTGCTCGCTTTGAATCAGAGCAGCGCGCGTCTAGGCTGTAGACTATAGTGCATCTAGAAGTAGGCTATTGACCATTGAGCACATTGTCATGCAGCGAGTTTTCTGACTTTCCGGTAACTTTTTAGATGCGAAGCACCAGCAACAAGAGAAAGCTGTCTCCCGACACTTTGATGTTTCTGATTCTGAATGACAACAAATAGTTCGCGCACGAGCCAGAAAACAATATAGGTCCTAACAGTGTTGAAAACATTACAGAACCCATGCACCTGTGTTAAGCCCATGGCTACAGTAGAGAGAGAGAGAGAGAGATAGAGATAGAGAGAGAGAGAGAGAGAGAGAGAGAGAGAGAGAGAGAGAGAGAGAGAGAGAGAGAGAGAGAGGTTAAATCGCTACGTTAACACTGCACAGGAGCGCGTTCTCTCTCCGCAGCGTAAAGGTCTTTGCATGAACAAATGAAATGGTAATTGAATAATAGTTTGCCAGTATTGCAGGGTGTATTAAACCCAGTGTACGTTGGGGTGCAAGGGAGAGCAAGGAAGAGAGCAGCATCTGTGATTAACCGCTTCGAAATGTGTGCGTAAAACCTGCTGTTAACCAGTGGGTTTTGTGAAGCTTGAACTGTACCGCATTAAAAAAAAGCTTTGTTTGATTTCGTGTTTGTATTTTACTTTGACGTTGCCTATAGTCCTCAGTTTATGGGTATTTTCAGTTGACCCCCTACACGTTTTCTTTCTGTCATGTAGGGTATTGTAAATAAATCGACCGTATTTTTTATCATTTTGATTTCGGACTTAATTTAGCCCTTCAATCACCCCTCTCCAATTGCAAACTTTACCCTGATAGAAGAGCATTCGCTACCCTGCACGTACTCGTTAAGCACTTTGTCTGACTGATTTTGGCTGCTGCGAATAAGGTAGGTCTATCTTATAAAAAAAAGGGTCTGTCGCCGTTTTGGCTGAAGTTTGACACCACGAACCAGATGACAATTGCAGTCTTGCCGCGGGTCTTGAACAGTGCTCTCTCTTTCCGATTCAGATTGCTTCTTCTGAGAAGGCAACTGGCCACCGCAGGAGAGGGGAAAGGTGGCAATATTATCCACAAGCTTGTTGGATAAATTGTGTTTAGCCTATCACAGATGAGGTTCTGGAATATTTTGTAGTGCATGGGACATTGACAAGCAAAGGTAGCTATGATATCCTCGTGAATAGGTCTTCGACTTTTCAAAATGCCTCCTCTCAACATTCAACATGTAAATGGGTTATTCTGTAGTCCAACGCTATCCTGGCAGGAGAACCATTCGTTACAAATACTGCATACACACTCAGCAATTGTGTCTGTTGGTTTTTGCCCTCCAGGTCTTCATAAAATCATCTACCACCGCTGTGATAATTTGACTACACACCGCTGAACATTTAACAGTTTTTTAGGCTACTGTATTGACAATTGCAGTCATGCCGCTTGTCTTGAACTGTCTCTTCCCGTTCCATATCGTGACAGCCAGATGAGAAGCGCAAAGGTGGGGGCTATCCGCGATCGCGGAGGAAAGGTGTCAATATCCATAGCCTAACCCTTGAACTGTGGAGCAATTACATATTGTTTAGGTTCTTGAATAGGCTACTTGGAATTAGCATGGAATTAATTTTCCAGTAATAAGGAAACGTGTAAGATTTATCCTCAATCCTCCCCGATAATGTTTTTGTCATAGGCCTAATGCCCTCCCCAACACACATCCACAGTACAATATTGCGACACACGCTTGGCACAATGATAGGCCTACTAAATGAGTTCAATGTTCTTGCAACACTTTTCCCAAGAAAAGTCAGTTTTCATTTCGAGATTCCAGAGCAAATCAGCTGGTACTGCGTTGCTCGCTTGCTGGACAATAAACGTTGAACTGAACCGTGTTGTGTGCGTGTGTGGCTATGTGTGTACCATCGCATGTCCATGATCGTCCGTGCTCTTATCATGCAAATGACATGTCATGCAGGCAAGGGCGTCCGTTTGATTTCAAAAGTGCTGGCCCGGACAATTACCATAAACCCGAGTAAGGTTTGAAAAGTGCTGGGTACAAGGCTACTTACGATTTGAGGTTTCATGATAAATAGCCTAATACGCATTGGCGTATTGACGCATAATGTGGCCATATTAAAAATTAAAAGCCATCTGCGCTGTCTTGTTTATTTCTGATATCCTGCGCTGAAGTCATCTTTATCATACATATTATTAATGCAACGGTAACTGAGTGGTTAACCCATCATAACTACATGTAGCCTTGCATAATGGTGCACGTCAATTTGTTGTCATAACTTCGCTCTGTCCCTTTTGATTTCCTCAAGCAATTCATCCCTTTTGTCATTGTCCCTGTTTTACTGTTAGTCTTACGGATCTAGGGCGTATCGAAGCACCAGCAACAAGAGAATGCTGTCTGCCGACACTTTGATGTTTCTGATTCTGAATGACAACAAAGTTCGTGCATGAGCCAGAACACTATATAACAGTGTTGAAAACATTACAGAACCCATGCACCTGTGTTAAGTCCATACAGCTACAGTAAAGAGAGAGAGAGAGAGAGAGAGAGAGAGAGAGAGAGAGAGAGAGAGAGAGAAGAGAGAGAGAGAGAGAGAGAGAGAGAGAGAGAGAGAGAGAGAGAGAGAGAAGTTAAATCGTTACATTAACACTGCATAGGAGCGCTCTCTCTCTCTCTCTCTCTCTCTCTCTCTCTCCCTCTCTCTCTCTGCACGGCGAGGCAATGTTCTTGCAATAGTTTTATTTTCAACAAACTTCAACTTCAACTTTCAACAAAGCCACGCAGAGTGGACAGTTGAATGCTGCTTGAAATAAGTCCATAATGAATAAAATATTACGCGCAACGTCTACAAGAAAAGTAATGGTTATTATTACCGTTGCGCGTAAAGATGAGGAAGGGATGGATAGATGGATGGATGCTGTCCTATGGAAGGGGCCGTCAAACAGTCTACATGACATCTTCATTAAAGTCGTTAAAAAAGTACTTGTCAACAAAATCATGCCCCCGGAAAAATAAATGAAGTGCTTGCATTGACACGCTGCTGTTTTAATTTCGCATTTCTTTCATGTCCACTTAGTATGCTTTATCCAATTAGCCATGGATGCAGGATCATTCACTGGACTGGACACTATTGTAAGAGGTGAAATTTAGACCACGATTCAGGAACGACAGACAACAGGAGTAAAGGTTATGGTAGTTTTATTTTTACAATTTCATAAAATACAATTAGGAGGGAAAAACCCCACAATATCCATGCAGCCAGCAGCGTCTGTAAACTGCTATCGTCTTTGAATAAATGAATCACAATCTGGAGACACTCGGACTATAGTAGCCTACAAAAGTTAAGTTAAGTTACACACTCAGTCACTGCTGCCGGACGTTGGCTCGTCGATTACTTAATTCAACTATAACACGCGCAATAGCCTACCCAAATGCAACTTACCCACAGTTCCCAAAGCGACCGGCCGCACGCAATGGATACCTACTGCCTACGTCCCGGCACGACAGCTTGTAGACAGTTCAGCAGCCCCTGCCCCACCCCAGCGCTTAGCGCACAAGTCTACACTATTGTCCAAGTGTTGTTATTTCAAGAAAGCAAACTGTCACTGTCCGCCGGCCGCTGTCGTGACATCTTTTATTGACAATAGTATTGTTTTAACAAGTGAGGAGTCCGTTGATAGTTTCCTTAAGGGTGAAGTAGCCTGCTCTTTAGGCTAGCGTTGCCTCCTCCAGCCAACCATTCGGCGCACAGTGTTCAGACTGTAGCAGGATGATAGGCTAATGATGATGGTCAGGGCGCACATCAGTGCTTGGGTTGTCTATACTTTTATCTGGGATACTGTCGCCAATCAGATAGAAATGATCCTGTTATGAACCCGAGTTTAGTAGATATCGCGCAGTGAACGAGGCAGCCTGCAAACAGTTTGAAGCGCAATGTGGCTGTAACAAGTTAGAAAGTAGCCAAACTATGTTGCTTGTTATGAGCGTAATGGTGGGGTGGCGTCCGCGCCAATGTCATATCCTGAGCGTATCGCTCGGTGCGTAATTCCAAGAGCAGTATAATGAAAAGGAAGAAAAGGAAGATGATGGGCTAGACCCGAAATGTTTGTCCCCTGTCTGTCGGTTTTATTTACTTTTTTCGGCTTTGTTTATAGTTACAGTACAGTTTTTGTTTCTGCATTCAGCTCCAGTGTGCGAATCCTTTCTTTCTTTTTAAATTATGAGTGTTCCACAAACTATCTTTCTTTGTGCACGCTATAAAATGGCAATAAACCTGTTACTATAAACTACTGGTTAACTTTGTATGCTTTCTAATGTTGGTAAAGGCGGGATAAGCGGGATAATGTATTGTCCACACGTGACTACGGAAAATATATTTCCTTCGAAGCGGAATAACAGCACTCCGCCTTCGGCATCGGGGGTGTTATTCGCCCGTAGGAAAATATTTTCTTATAGTCACGTGTGGACAAAAAATTATCTCTTACCTTTACATTACTGTTGTAGGCCTACATTTTAAAACATTTAGTCGATATTGTAGCGGTGCAACCGACTGTAGTTTTAAGTTATGAGATGGGCGCCAGTAAGGCAGCAATAAGATTGCCGTTACCTTTCCAAAATGAATACAAATCAGTGATCAACACATTAGAAATAACTCAGATCATCACAACGAATATCTTTTCTTATTTTTAGTAGTGCATTTTTGCAAAATCCTTGTTTGCAGACTTGTGCGCTTGGTCTCAATTTGGAACAGCTCACATCAATGTCTGGCTTTAGCGATTCTTGCGAATGGTGATCTTCTCGGCACACTTCATGGTTCCCTCTCTCTTGCTCTCTCGGCTTGCTTCCTGGCAGTTTCACCCGCAATTTGAAATTAACCCCATTTTATAGGCTGCACATGTAGTGCCCAGGGGGTAACGCTGCTATCTCACTCCGGAGGAGGCAGAGGCAGTCTGTTACGATATAGTATATTTATAAAATAGGCTATAAAATAGGTCTAATGATAAAAAAGCAGCCTGAACTAAAATGAAAAAAAAAAAATAGAGACGCACGCATGCACTTTCTACATGGTTCGATTTTTGTTTTCATTGCATTGTGGTGGTAGGCACACAAGTTTGATAAAATATAAAAAATAATAGGCTAATAAAATAGGCAGACTAAACTAAACATCTACCCAGTTAAACGAAAGGTCTGCATGGGTTGAACGTAACGTCCTTAGGTCTTCGACGAAAAATCCTCAGGTACTGCACGAAACGCCCCATGCCTTCTACTAATGGTCCAACGTTTTGTTCGAATGGTCCCCTCTCAACAATTTATTAGACGAATCGTCTCGAATTCACACACACACACACACACACACACACACACTTGAACACAGACAGACTGTGTGTGTCTACTACTGACAGACTGTCATGAATAAAGCAGGCAGTTAGTCTTGTACACACGCATACACTCACACACACAGACGAACACACACACACTCAAACACGCACACATGGGTGCCGGCGAGAGGGGGAAATGTGTTACAGATTCTAAGGGCCCAAGCACTGATAGCACTGACAGAGGCCCTTATGGGGGCCCAACATTTGAATCTTTGATGGGGCCCAACATTTCTGGTGGCGCCCCTGCACGCACATATGGGATCACACTCTCACACACAGGCACACAGATGGTGTGTACATTGTATCTCCCTTCTCTGTCCTGCTGCTCTCTCTTTGTCCATCCCTCCTCTTCTCCTCCTCATCCCTCCTCTTCTCCTCCTCATCCCTCCTCTTCTCCTCCTCATCCCTCCTCTTCTCCTCCTCCTCTTCTTATCTTTTCAGTCATGTGTGATGTGCGATATGACATGTATCAGTTACAGATCTGCTTCTGTATTTTTAAAATGATAACTTTCTCCATGCCTCAATTTACTTCAATAGGCATGTCTGACAACATGTGCAATAACATGAAAGCGCAACCACAACAACAAAAACCTAACACAGGCAGATTGTGTGTGTCTACGGACACAGACAGTCATGAATAAAGCATGCAGTTGGTCTAGCACACACACATATACATTGCACGCAAATACACACATATGAAATCACCCTCCCACGCACAGAGATTGTGTGTACATTGTGTGTACATATCTGCCTTCTCTGCCCTCCTGCTTCTCTTTGTCCATCCCTCCTC
>NC_085860.1:28932895-28935395 GCF_034702125.1 Engraulis encrasicolus
AAACAAATTATTGTAGAGGAGAGTTTTTTGCATACAATTAGGCCTACAAGGCTATTTAAGATTAGAGTATCACCATTATTGCGTACAATTATTAAACTATAGGCTATTTAGATTGAACTGAAGCTGAAATATTAGAAACTCAAATTAGGATAGTCTACATGGGCCTACAAGAAACAAAACTTGTCACTTGAAATGAATTAGGCAAGCAGGCGTGTGTCTGAAATGCCCCTCCTTCCCTCTCTGTCAAGAGCGTGGAGTAGCCTAGAACTCTACCGTCCACTCTCCGTCCTCATCTGTCGCTATTATTTTGGTGTTGCAGCGACTAGAAACTAATCGACTGACTGCTGGCAGTAATTAGGCTACAACTTTCAAATCAATAACGTTGGCATGACAAAACAATAACATAAACGCTGACAACGTGAGGTTGCTGATGTCGGGTTAACTTTTGCGCACGGCGAAATCATACTATGTTGGTGCCGATATGAATGCTGAATGTAACTTGGTGAGGCGCAGAAGTTAAACGCAATTAGACTTCGGCTAAAGATGCATTCTTTTACCGCTGATTTTTCAAATGTTTCAACCTCTTCTGCTAGCCTACCATGCATGCACAACGCCAGATGTAGGTAGTATCCAAAACGTTGCCTGAGGAATTAATATCTCGAGGTCGGCTTTTTGATCAAGGCTTTAGTTATCAGCTATGCACACTGTCAGTCCACGTGTCGTTATTGACAGCTGATACATTTTTTTTCATAACCTTGCGAGTTGCCAAGGCGAGTCATATGTTGTTTGAGAGCTACGCAATGAGGGCTGTAGAACTTTGTACCGAAAATGTCCATTCAGAAGTTTTGCCTACTTTCTAGACCCTGTTGTCTTTTTCTCTGTCAGCTGTCACTGGTGGTCTCCAACTGCTGCGTGCGAGGGGCAGGGCTTTAAGAGCGCTGACGCTTTCAAAATAAAAGTAAAAGAATGACGCGACGGTCATAAAAGGCTAAAAAAAAAATCACAAAAAAAAAAAACCCAATGCGTTAAGCGTTAACAAATTTGTCGGGCGATACTGACCTCAATAGTTAATGCACCGTTAACGCATTAACGTTGCCCAGCCCTGGTTTTTTTGTACATTTTTTTTATTTTACTCAGTCATGATATGTATACATTACAGCTTGCATAAAATAAAGTGCATTATGGCCTATTGCCACAGGCACTCTAACAATACAAACTGAAAAAGGAAAAGGGTTTGCAGCAGTTGTTTTTTTTTACATATCAAGACATTTTATACGTATATATGTGCCCCCCATTTGGGTAAGTGAATGAGTGAGTACAGTGACCACACACACACACACACACACACACACACACACACACACACACACACACACACACACACACACACACACACACACACACACACACACACACACACACACACACACACACACACACACACACACAGCGAGAAAAGTCTATAGAATATTTTTGCGCTGCTGGGTGCAAGGCCTGGACAGGTGAGGAGAGTACAAGTGATGCAATGTGGGGGGACTGTGAGATAAATAATATAACTTTGCACGATGCGAGTCAGTGAGAAACCGGTTGGAATGCAGAGTTTGGATTATTGACAGCTAATGGCTCACTTTTGCAGTGGAAAAAACATACACACTTGAACAACCATTCCATGAGGGAGTGGCAAACAAGCAAGTAACTTGTAGCAATTATAATTATTCATTATTATAATTACATTACACTTGGCTGATGCTTTTTTAAAAATCAGAAGCGACTTACAGATATTACAGACTATTGGTAACAATCCCTGGAGCAATGTGGGGTTAGGTGCCCTGCTCAAGGACACTTCAGCCATAGATGGAGTCATAGGGAGAGGTAAGGACAGGATTCAAACCTGCAAACCTGCAAACCCTGTGATCAACTCCCCAACAATTCAGCTGCCCCACAAAGTGTGTGAACGTAACTTAAGAGTGAGTTAATAAGCGTGTGAGTGAGTGAGAGCACAAGAGATGGAGATGGAGATTGAAAGACAGAGAGACAGAGAGGCAGATTTAAAGAGATAACCTGTTATCAGTAGTAATGCCTTATTAATGCCTTCATGAGACACTTAAGCTGCACCTTACACTTGTTGTTGTTGTTGGTGGTGAGTGTGTTTGTGTGTGTGTGTGTTTGTGTGTGTGTGTGTGTGTGTGTGTGTGTGTGTGTGTGTGTGTGTGTGTGTGTGTGTGTGTGTGTGTGCGTGCGTGCGTGCGTGCTTGTGTGTGTGTGTGTGTGTGTGTGTGTGTGTGTGTGTGTGTGTGTGTGTGTGTGCGTGCGTACGTGTAGTTTACTGATGATACCTCTGCAGTTTAGCCAAACTTTTTAAATTAGACAAGTCTTTGAACAAAACCACCCACTCAAACATACACAAACACATACAGACACACAGACACACAGACACACACACACAACCACACACAAACACACACACACACACACACACACACACACACACACACACACA
>NC_085860.1:28940395-28957895 GCF_034702125.1 Engraulis encrasicolus
TCCACGGTGGGCGCAGCAGATATAAATATATAAGCACACACTCATTCTTTCAGATAATTATCCTAATGCAAAACTCTCGTCTTCACTGAATTAGATCCAAAGCAATAATTCAGAGACGCAGATTGGGGTGTTTGTTTACACAAAGATGTATTACCTCTATTTATGATACAACACACACAGCTCCTGGGCCACATTATAGCATTACACACACACACACACACTCACACACACGCACGGACGCACGCACGCACACACACACACGCACATGCACAAATACACATTCACTTGGGTGATTGTGGAAATTAACTATGTGAGGGCAAAGTCTGGGGTTCCATCTCGCTGTCTTAATTGTCCTCCCACACTAAGCTCACAGTGGGCCTAATAACGCTGGCTGACGCCACGCCTTGCATACCTAATGACTTCCTCCTCAACAGCCAGACCACACTCACTCTCACAAGGAGGGGCGGAGAGACAGGAGCCGGAAGATGCAGAGATACTAGAGGATAGATACGTAGATAGATAGATAGATAGATATAGGACAAATAAAGACAACTGGACAAAGTAAGAATGGAGGGAGTGGAACAGAGAGAGAGAGAGAGAGAGAGAGAGAGAGAGAGAGAGAGAGAGAGAGAGAGAGAGAGAGAGAGAATATATTAGAAGATCGAGATAAAAAAGGAAGACGGGAGGATGACCGGAAAAAAACAGACAGAGACAGACAGAGTAAGAAATAGAGAAAATGATGGAAAGTAAAAAGTAAAGCAGAAAGACAGAGAAACAGATGGTGAAGTGAAGAGAGGAATATGATCAAAGATTAAAAAAAGATGGAAGGAGATGCAGCGTAGACACTACCAACAGACAGACGGAGACGGAATGAAGGACACAGAGAATTAAAGAACGACATACAAAAGGGAAAGAGGTAAAGAGGAAAGAGGTAAAGGATGACCTTGATCTTCAGCGCAGCAGCTTCTTTAAAATGTGCCGGAGCAGCCTGGTCGAGCACATCCCATCCCATCTCCACCACACTCCACCACACTCCAACTGCACCGTTACATACCCCCACTCCACCCCACCCTCTCCCACACCCACTCCATCCCACCAGGGTATGGGAATGGGCCGCCCCTCTCTCTCTCTCTCTCTCCCCCCCACCGCTCCTCCCCTATCCCGATGCGTCCTATCATCCAGGAGCGATTATGCTTCCTGTAAAAACTCTCCTTTGATGCTTATCGTGCCCGTGCCCTTTACGTCGCCTGCCTGCCTGCCTGCCTGCCTGCTATCCCCTCGTCCTCGTCCCCGGGTCTCTTTGTTTGTGCCTTATTAAGGCCGCTCTCTTGCGATAGCGTCTCCCCTCCCCTCCTCCCCCCTCCTCTCCCTCACCCCCCCACCCCCCACCTCCACCCTTGTGTCCTCTGTCTTCTCCCGGGCCTTTCTTCTTCCCTCTGTGGCAAAAAAGACACAAATTTAATTGAATTCCTGGGCTTTTAATGTCTGCATTAGTATAATCAAAGCAGGGCTGGGGTGGGTGGTGGGTTGCTGGGGTGGTGTGGCGGGCGATGAGGGTGGGTAGGGCTGTTTATCTCGACCTTGGGTTGAAGGGGAGGTGCGTTTGTTGTTGTTGTTTGTTGTCGTTGAGGTGGGACGGGAGTGTTTGTGGTGGCCCTTGTGTTTTTTATTTATTTATTTTATTTTTTACTTTTTTATTTATTTAGGTGTGCACAGTGTCCCCACTCTGTGCAGAGGAAAAAAACCCACTAAAGCCATTTTACAAGATCTGAAGCAGAGGACCATCGATCGAGAAGAAGCAGGCAGGTGGGGCCCGGGTGACTGGCCGGATCAGGATGCTACAGAGGAGGTCTGTTAGTAACTCGGCCTCGCTCGGGTGTGGGAGACACAGCACCAGGGCCGAATTAACATGGCATGGGGTCCCTAGGCTACAGGTTTCTGTGGGCCCCCCAAAGGCAAATTTTGCACGAAATTCATATGGACAGTGTCATAATTACAGGCTAGGAATTAAGGATAACATGTCAACCAAGTGTGCTCAACACAACAAATGATTTTTTCAATAATGCATCACAATTTAGCATTTTTTCCTCTTTTGACCAATCGGGGGCCCCCAGGCAGATGGGGGCCCCTAGGCTGCAGCCATATCTAGCCTGTGTATTAATCCAGCCCTGCACAGCACCCCCACTTCACTTCACCCCCTCTCCACCCTCTCAATTAGCCAAAAGACTGCTTTAAATCCTGCACACAACACCTCACGCCACACATCAATACCACGAAACAATACCATTTAATTTGTCCCGACTTCTAACTTCAGACATCGAAATAAATGCGGAATTAAAGGGATTGTTATTAAGCGGACAGCAGGATAGGACAGCGGGAGTGCATTGTGTTGTATTGAATCGGACGAGCGGAGTGTTTTGGTTGTGTCAAGCGGTTTAGCGCGGCGGCAGAGGCGGCGGGAGAGGGGGTTCTACGAGCCATCTCCGCAGCTGATTATGAGATCCACTATTCACTGTTTGGCTGTCACTTAGCTGTGAGCCAGGTCATGCCTCGACCCTGATCGATACGGGGAGAGGGGAAAAATCGTTCCTTGCGACAGCCCTCGCTTAAACAGATGCACAAAGACAGACAGACAGAGGAGATGGGAGGGGAGGAGAATAGGAGGGGATGAGAGAGAGAGAAAGAGAGAGAGAGAGAGAGAGAGACGAGAGGAAGAGGGGATGAGAGAGAGAGAGAGAGAGAGAGAGAGAGAGAGAGAGAGAGAGAGAGAGAGAGAGAGAGAGACGAGGAAAGAGAGGAGAGGAGGAGAATTCTGAATAAAAAATCCTCAGCTACCCCCCGAGGGCCCTTTCCGAGTGAAATTTGATTAAAAGTTTGTTTTTCTTGCCTCCCCACCCCTTCCTCCTCCGTAGAGGAGCTAAGGGAGCGGGTGGGGGGAGCAGGAGCCAGAAGTGGAGGAGTGGAGGAGGGTGGAGGAGTGGAGGAGTGGAGGGATGGAGGGGTGGAGGGGTTGCGTCGATGCGGCTCTGATGCCTAATTGGAGTTGGCAGGGCCACGAGTTCATTCGTCAGCATTGTGTGGGGCAGAGGAGCTGAGGGGTGTGAGTGGGGTGAGGAGGGGTGGGGGGGTGAAGCCCGGCAGGGGCAGGACAATCGATGTCCCTGGAGGACGCGGCGTAATCACTGCAACACAGCCGCTGACTACGGGGTTAAACATCAGGAGATTGCAGGTGTGCATGGCGCAGACATGCCGGAAGACGTGAGCTAGCGCGCTAATCACAGCGAGCACCATCTGACGAGATGCCACCGCGCAAAATTAAGCAAGCAAACAAGAAAGCACATAAATACACACACACACATAAACAAACACACACAGGCACACATATAAACCTACAGTATAAATACGCACAGGGCCGCTGACAGCTTTTGTCGGGCCCGGGACAAAGTCATCTGAATCCAACCCTACCCAATACATATAATGTAAGAGGACCCAATTCTAGACCCCTTTTCTCCCTCGGCCCGGGACAGCTGTCCCCTCTGTCGGCATTCCTGAATACGCATAAGCAAATCAACATGCATGGATATACTCGGTCACAAACACAGTCAACGGATGGGAGTAGGTATGCGACATTAGCAAGCTCATTTACCCATCTGCCAATGTTTACTTGTTTCTCTCTCTCTCTTGCATGTAAACACAAACATACCCACACACGGACTTGTATACTCAATAACACACACACGGAAACACACGGAAACACACAGACACAAACACAAACACAAACACAAACGCACACGCACACTCCCACGCACACACACACACATGAAAACACACACGCACACCCACACACACACACACCAAAACAAGGACACAAAAGTGGGACATCTGGCAAAGCATTCTTTCATCACACAAACAAACACACACTCCCTCTGTCACAGAACACCTGGGATTCTCGCACTACCTGTTTTCTCAGTCTGTTCCAAAGCAAGCCCAGTGACAACAGCCCAGCTCCAATCAGAGAGTGCTGCCATTGAACAGACTTCACATTGCGAGGTCATGATCGAAAGCCTGAGCTTTCAAATGAACAGGATTAGAATATTCTAGAATGTTGTGATGTAATGTAACAATGTACGATTCCAGAATTCTTTGTTAAATTCTGTGGACTCCAACATTCTTTCGAATTTTTGTCTTCTCCTCACCCGTGAAGTAGAAGCTACCATACCAGGTTAGGCTCTGATCATAAGACTAGGTGTTTTAGCAGAGAGAGTACCCGGTATCTGTGTATCTGTTGTTTGGGAAAGGCAGAAGGTGCTTTGAATGCTGTTCACGCGCCTTAGGTGCCTTGTGTATCAACAGCCAGATGCACCTCAAATGTTAGGCCCTGAGAGTTGAAAAAGTTTCACTTTTCAACTCACAAAGCTGCTGACATCATATACAGTACATTTTTTTGTTGATTGAAAACTGTAGACTGAACTATTTCTCAAACTTCTTTCAGACCAAGGACCACTAAATGGAGGTTCTTATTTTCATAACAAACTAAAGGCCTGTCTTAATGTAGTGAAAGAACGTATAGATCTGTTCAGCATTCTAAATGTTACAAACACAGCCTATGCTTGTTTGTCTTGGAAACCCTGACAACATTTTTATAAATCTCCTCACGGACCACTTGAGGTCTCCCGACCACACTTTGAGAAACACTGGGGTGTAGAGGGATAATGTATTTTGTATGCATAATTCGTTTTTGCATATCTAACCCCAACACTCCCATAGATATTAACTGTCTGGGATGTGGATTACATCAGAAACCTTACTTACAACCCCCCCATGGGTGATTGCCACTTACCTTAAATATGTTTGACATACTTGTCAAAACACTTTACATGGCCTATTTAGGTAGTCAAAACACGTGTAACCCCACTACACCACTACTATAATGGGTTACAAGAATTATAAGTAGTATTCTACAGGAGGGAGTTAGAAGGAGAGGAACGGGAGAGGAAATATCCTTGGGCCTAGAGACTATAGGTTCGCTACTGGAGAAGCAAATGATCTGACAAACAACAGTCGATATACAAGAAAACAATTACAGTATTTATTAATCAATAATGAGGGGGTTAAGTTCAAGTATGTCCAGCTTAAGCTGTATTAAAATACCCAATGCAATAAAATAATAAATAGTGAAAATAAATAAATAAAACCAGAGCTCTGTAAAACAATAAAATGGCCAATGTCCATGGAGATTAAAAAGGGAAACTTGGATTGTCCGTGGAAGTGAAATAAATAAAATAATAAGGAGGGAAATAGTCCGAGGGAGTGTCGAGTGTATTTGTATCAATGTATGTGACGCTTATCTGGGGAAAGGCAGGGGGTCCAGTCTTCAAGGGTTTAGTCGCGGGTCAGGGACGTCGTTCACAGGGTAGGCTCGCCATCAGGTTCAGGGTTCAATCAGGGTTGAGGGTTCAAAGCGTACTTAAAAAACCAATCTGCATACAGCAGTGATAAAAATCAATAATCAGTCTTCATCATACAATAACTGATGCTTATGGCAACATCATATGGGCCGCGGCTACGCGAGCCCATTCTAGAAACCATCCAACAATTCCTCGCTGGTCACGAGGATTTCATTTCAACGTCCGTTTAACTGATTCATATATGAATTACATGAAGAGATACAAAAATATAACAAAATACAACAAAATGTATCGCCACAAGAGACTTAGGGGTTCATAACTTATCTCTCGAATTGCCTTTGAATATCACAGTCAAGTACTAGGGATACAGCAAAGTTATAATACAAATCTTATCAACATTACTGTACTTTTATCGTCTTCTTCTATTCACAAAATAATAGAAGTGCTACTTACAGTTATCTTCCTAAATAATACAATACGATATCAGTATCTTATAAATATGGAAACAACATGTCATTCATTACATAACAGTCTAAAAGCTCCGATTGGTTTTTATAAATGGCTAAATGTTATTAGCGAAATGCTAATAACAACTCACCGGAGTTTCACGGTTGAAATCAAAAGTCTTCAAATCCAAAAATAGAGAAAAGGTCCGAAGGGAAAAGTTGATAGCGGTAGATAGTAAAAGAAGTGTGGGAAATTGAAGGAAGGTGAAAGTGTGAAAGATGAAGGATCAATTAATGAAAGTTCAGAGAATCAAAAAGCGTGGAGGTCTCAGTCAAGAATCAAGAGAAGTGAAAGTCGTTAAACAAAGTGGTCGCCTAGCAACGGGCCGACCGCGAGCTGCACAGCTGGAGCAGCTCTACGTCTATGTCTGCGTGTGTGTTGTGCATGTTGTGCACTGTTGTGTATGCATGCTGTGTGTGTATGCTGTGTGTCTGGTAACAAACCAGAGGTGGGTTACACGCTCCCCCCCTAAATTACCTTGAGTCCCTTCAAGGGTTCTAAAAGCTTTTGCGAGTTACACTCAGAAAAGGTCCGAAGAGAAAAGTTGATAGCGGTAGATAGTAAAAGAAGTGTGGGAAATTGAAGGAAGGTGAAAGTGTGAAAGATGAAAGATCAATTAATGAAAGTTCAGAGAATCAAAAAGCGTGGAGGTCTCAGTCAAGAATCAAGAGAAGTGAAAGTCGTTAAACAAAGTGGTCGCCTAGCAACGGGCCGACCGCGAGCTGCACAGCTGGAGCAGCTCTACGTCTATGTCTGCGTGTGTGTTGTGCATGTTGTGCACTGTTGTGTATGCATGCTGTGTGTGTATGCTGTGTGTCTGGTAACAAACCAGAGGTGGGTTACACGCTCCCCCCCTAAATTACCTTGAGTCCCTTCAAGGGTTCTAAAAGCTTTTGCGAGTTACACTCTCCCCCCTTAAAGTTACATTGAGTCCCTTCAAGGGTTCTAATGGCTTTTGCACTAAAAGCTAGATTCTAAGGAGCGAGTGATTATCTAACTCGTTAAAGGAGGTTAGGGCTGTACTAAAACTGTCTAAAAGGTTGTGAGCAAACAAGATCAGGGGGTTTCCTAAGTGGGAGTACTGAAGGCGGCTGGGAGCTCTCCGCATTCTCTCTGATCTCCTGGGAAGATCATCAGAAGGCACGTCATCATCTGGCACATCTTGCGTTGCGTCATCTGCCACTTCATTGTGTTCAAGTACTCTCAACGACTCTCTCTCCAGGTCTTCCTCCCGAGGCTCGTTTTCCATGGCATTGTGATGTTCTGGTAATGCAGTTTCAATGATCTCTGTTGTTTGAGGCTTCACTCCATGGTCAATGGAAAGAGCAGCAGTAAGAGGGCCTGGATCCTTGACGGCAGCAGGATGGCCAGGACCTTCAGCAGCAGCAGCACGGACTGGGCGTTGGGTGGTTGCAGCAGGATGGACAGGACCTTCAGCAGCAGCAGCACGGACTGGGCACTGGGTGGTTGCAGCCGGACGTCCAGGACCTTCAGCAGCAGCAGCACGGACTGGGCACTGGGTGGTTGCAGCAGGATGGTCAGGACCTTCAGCAGTAGAAGCACTGACTGGGCGCTGGGTGGTTGCAGCAGGATGGCCAGGACCTTCAGCAGCAGAAGCACGGACTGGGCGCTGGGTGGTTGCAGCAGGATGGCCAGGACCTTCAGCAGCAGCAGCACGGGCTGGGCGCTGGGTGGTTGCAGCAGGATGGCCAGGACCTTCAGCAGCAGAAGCACGGACTGGGTGCTGGGTGGTTGCAGCAGGATGGACAGGACCTTCAGCAGCAGCATGGACTGGGCGCTGGGTGGTTGCAGCAGGATGGCCAGGACCTTCAGCAGCAGCAGCATGGACTGGGCGCTGGGTGGTTGCAGCAGGATGGCCAGGACCTTCAGCAGCAGAAGCACGGACTGGGTGCTGGGTGGTTGCAGCAGGATGGCCAGGACCTTCAGCAGCAGAAGCAAGGACTGGGCGCTGGGTGGTTGCAGCAGCGACATCAAGCACCTTGAGGCGTCTCTCAGGGGTGGCGGATGGCTGGAAGGAGCAGCTCGCCGAATCATCCGCTGAGTCAGAACTCACTTCTGGAGCTGGAGGTTGACTCTGCCGGGTTCGTGAGCGGCGGGGTCTCGGCTTCACTGGCTCGTCACACGACGAATCGTCATCTGAATCACGGCTCTCCTCTGGAGCTGGAAGTGGACTCTGTCGTGTTCGTGGCCGCCGAGGTCCCGACTTTACTGGCTCGTCTTCCTCAGGCTCACACAGGTTACCACAAGGCAGCAGGAGATCTCTGTGTAGAGTACGTGTTGGGCCATCCTGGCCCACAGGACACACGGTGTAGACTGGCAGCTCTCCTGCTCTCTTCTGTATGAAATACACATTGGGCTCCCATCGATCAGCAAGTTTATGCCTGTTACGAAGTCTGAGGTTGCGGACAAGAACTCGATCTCCGACTTCCAGACATGACTCTCTCACTTTTAAATCAAATCTCTTTTTGTTCTTGTCAGCTACTTTCTTAGCATTGGTGATGGCTATGTTGTAGCTTTCTTTCAAGTAGGACTTCAAACTTTTAACGTACTGGGAGTGAGTCTTGTGAGCGGACTTCTTAGCAGGCAAACAGAATGCAATGTCTACAGGGAGCCTTGGTTGGCGCCCAAACATCAATTCGTATGGGCTAAACCCGGTCACCTCATTCTTAGTGCAATTATAAGCATGTGTCAGGGGTTTCACATAGTCACGCCAGTGACTTTTCTTCTTGTCTGTCAGGGTACCTAACATACTTAAAAGAGTTCGGTTAAAACGCTCAACTGGGTTTCCCCTAGGGTGATATGGACTGGTGCGTACTTTGGTGATACCAGCAAGGACACACAATTCTTTGATGAGTTGGGATTCAAAGTCCCTGCCCTGGTCACTCAGTAGGCGTTCAGGAAACCCGTAATGCACTAGAAACTGTTCCCAGAGTACTTTTGCAACTGTGGTAGCCTTCTGGTCTTTGGTAGGTATAGCCACTGCATACTTTGTGAAATGATCGGTGATGACTAAGATGTCTTTTGTATTGTGGCTATCAGGCTCCAAGGACAGATAATCCATGCATACTAATTCCATGGGACGAGTTGTTTGGATATTCACAAGGGGTGCGGATTTCTCAGGTGGTGTTTTCCTCCGCACACAGCGTCCACATGTTTTAATCTTGTCTTCCACATCTGCAGCCATTTTGGGCCAATAGAATCTTGAACGGGCTAAATCTACAGTTCTTTCCAGGCCCATGTGCCCCATCTCATCGTGGAGGCACTGGAGAATGGTGGATCTCAGGGATTTTGGGGCCACAAACTGGAAGGTAATGGTATTGTCGGCCCGTCGAGTTCTATAAAGAAGACCATCTCTCATTTCCAGTTTTTTCCATTGTTTCAGCAATAGCTTCAACTCCAAGGATTCTGTGTTCACATTGGGTTTCGCTACATTGGCTGCCTCCAAAAGCTCAACCACAGCGCTTATGACTGGATCTGCTCTCTGTTGGTGACGGAGCTCTCCCTTGCTGTAGGTAGGTAAGGTTGGACAGCCTAATGCCATGTCCTCCTCGTACAAATCTGGCACTGCATCGGCATGGAGTGAAAGAGACTCTACCAGGGTGATGGAGGGCAGGTTATCATCCGCGTCACTCAAGAGATGTCGGTGACAAAGGGCATGTATGGTCTCAACAGACAGGCTCTGGTCAGGGGCTGGAGGTAAATGACGAGAGGTGAATTGTTCTATCCGTTCCCTTTCCTTGAGAGAACCATGGTCGTCTGGCAGAGTATCGTGGTGTCGTCTGGAAAGACCATCGCCATCTTGATTGCACTTCCCAGCACGATATTTGATGTTGAAATCGAATGTGGAAAGGGCTGCCAACCACCGATAACTGGTAGCGTCAAGCTTGGCAGACTTCAGAATATAGGTGAGAGGATTATTGTCTGTCACTACAGTGAATGTGTTGCCATACAAATAATCTTGAAATTTCTCTGCTATGGACCATTTCAATGCAAGGAATTCAAGCTTGTGAGCTGGATAGCGTTTTTCACAGGGGGACAGTCCTCTACTTGCATAAGCAATTACTCGCATTTCACCATCTTGTTCTTGATAGAGGACAGCACCTAGCCCAACGGTGCTCGCATCCGTGTGGAGGACATATGGGAGTTTTGGATTTGCATATCCAAGTACAGGTGCTGATGTTAGTTTCTCTATGATGGTTTCAAAAGCTTGCTGACATTCATCTGTCCAGCGGTTTGCAAATGGCTCCTTGACATTGAAGTATGGTCCAGAGGTTGTTGTCGCTCTCTTTCCCTTCTGGTTGGGTGGGTAGCCCTTTGTGAGGTCATTCAGGGGTTTGATGATTTTGGAGTAGTCTTTCACATAGCGACGATAATATCCCGCAAAGCCTAGGAATGACTTGAGGTCTTTGAGATTTTGGGGTCTGGGCCACGTGCGGAGGGCACTGACTTTCTCAGGATCAGTCTCCACACCTTTGCTTGAAACGATATGCCCCAAATAACGCACTGAGCTTTGAAAAAAGCTGCACTTTGAAGGCGAGAGCTTCAGGCCGTGTTCTCTTAACTGTTGGAGTACATGTAAAAGTCTGCTTTCATGTTCTTCTAGAGTGCTAGAAAAAACAATGACGTCATCTAAAAATACAAGTACTTCTTTCAGATTGAGGTTTCCCATGCATCTCTCCATCAATCTTTGAAAAGTACTGGGTGCATTGGTAATCCCCTGGGGCATACGGTTAAACTCATAAAACCCCAGCGGGCATACAAAAGCTGTCTTTCCTTTATCCCGCTCCTCCATTTCAATCTGGTAATAACCAGACTTGAGGTCCATCACTGAAAACCATTTGGACCCAGCAAGGGCTGAAAAGGCTTCTTCAAGATTGGGGAGTGCATAGGCATCACGTACTGTCAAGGAATTGAGTTTCCTGTAATCGATACATAGCCGCACATCTCCATTCTTTTTGCGGACGACAACAATTGGGGAGGAGTAGGGGGACTCTGAATGACGAATCACTCCTGCATCCAGGAGTGTTTTCAGGTGTTTCCTCACAGCTTCAAAATCTTGGGGGTGGATTGGCCTTGATCTCAGTTTGAATGGAGTGTCATCATGAAGCTGAATGCGATGTTTCACTTTGGTTGCATGGCCATAATCCAATTCATGATGGGCAAAGACATCAGAGAAGTGGCTCAGGGTGTTTGTGACTCTTTTCTTCCAGGGCTCTGAGAGTGGGGAGTCACCAAAATCAAACTTTAAATCAGGTGTTTCAGCTGAACATGGCTGCTGATAGGACAGCTGACAACATCTGACTGTTTCAGTCTGATTTAATTCCGGAGGGGGACTGGGAAGGATTTCATGGGGGATGGTCAGCTCAGCAATGACACAGTTCATGGGCAGAGTGATGTCATGCTCTGTTTCATTCCGCACCCAGACAGGAAGTTTGAAGGGGTGCTGAGATGGCAAAGTGATGAGGCAAGAGTCTACAAGGATTCCACCTGGCAGAGCTGATGTGGTTGGATGTTCTATCAGGGCATAGCTTTCAGTGTTGACATTGCTGCTGCTCACGTGACCCTCCAGTGGAACTCTTCCTCTAGCTGGGATGACTTTGTGCACTTTACTCCTCAGTGTTACTGTTCCAAGGTGTCCACTATCTCGCTGTGTCTTTCTGTATGCCAGCATTTTCAATATCTGTGCGTATCCGTGTAAAGTGGAAGTCAAGCTGGTGGTAGGGGAATCACAGTGCTCATCATAAAGCAGGTCCAGTGTGTTGGTGCCAATGAGGACAGGTATGTCACTGTTGGAGCGGATGTCAGGGATGACTAGAGCCAGGGTGTCTATTTCAGGTGCAGACTTGATGAATTCTTTGGGGAACTTCACATGAATCTCTACATACCCAAGGTATGGAACTGACTGCCCGTTAGCTCCCTCAACTTCAAGGAGGTGGCTCATGGAATGAATGGGTTGGTGGGACAGGTGATCTTCATAAAAAGACAGGGATACTGTTGTCACCTGAGAACCGGTATCCAGCAAGCTTTTGCACTGTATGCCTGATATGGTGAGTTTTGCTGTGCATTTCTGACCAATGAGCCCTTTTGGGAGGTGGGACTGGTGCTTCGAGCCTGCATAACAGAGTCTTGCTTTAGTTCTTGGTGTCTTTGTGAAGTGGGGGGTTTGGGGTGTTGGTGAGGCAGGGGTTGTTTCAGTTTCCGTTTGCCCCATAACAGAAACTACTGTTGGTTTAAATGTGCAGAGCGTGAGACACCATGGGCTATGTCCCAAGCCTGCTGTTTCTCTCTGAGTGCTTTCCTCTTTGTGTCAACTAGCACTGGATTTGCTGGGTCACTGCACACTGAGGAGAGGTGGCCATCTTCTCCACAGTTGAAACAGTAGCCAGGTTTCGGTCTCTTGGACATGGTCTCAGCAAATGAGGGCTGGTCAGTAGTTCGGGCTGAGCTGGGTTTGTGTCTTTTGGGCTCGTTTTTCTGCATTGAGGTGTTCTTGTTTTGCTCGGACTGTGAAGCTTTCAGTGATGCAAGTTGAGCTTTCAGTTCGGCTATTTCTTTTTTCATTTGTTTCTCACCGGCAGAGAGTGTCTCTTTGAGCTGAGAGTCTAGATCGTCATTGCAGTCATAGACATAGTGGGCTTTAGACTGGACTTTGGGCCGAGGGAGGCCCAGGTGCTGGGACATGCGGATGGACTTTGCAGCCTGCTTATCCTCTTCAGTGCGGAGGAGCAGCAAAAGTTGAGAGAAGGGAGGTGGAGCATTTTTCTTTAATTCCAGCTGTAGGCTGTTGATGAGAGTGTTGTCCCAGCAGCCTCTACAAAACTGCTTTAACAGTTGACGGTCATGGTCCCTCTGTGGCAAACCTCCTCTTTGAATCACCTGGTTGAGAGCTGTCTGCAGGCGGCTTAAGTAAGCAGAGGGTTTCTCTCCTGCATCCTGGTGGGTGTTGAGGAATTTAGCAAAGAGTTCATCACCGTCGTCCACTGTGCCATACGCAGAGTCCAGAACACGTAGGTAGGCCTGAGCATTTGCATGGGGCCCTAAGTGCTTGATCATATTCGCAGCTGGTGCAAGCAAACTCTCCACAATCCTTCTTGTGACATGCCGTGAGGACAGACTGGAGTCAGACAGCAAGAATTCGGTGTGGTTGCGCCATGTTTCGTAATCCACTTCATGGTGGGGAATGGGAATTCTACCAGAAAAGGACCTCAGTTTCGCACTGCTGTGAGAAGATGCAGAGTCGTTGGCTCGAATGACGTGTTCAACCACCACCTTCTGCACTTCCGGGGTCATGAGTTCACTCACAGGGGGTGTATAGGAGGGTCGTCTGCGGAGTGGGGAACCATCAGAGTTCAGCTGGTTTGCAGAGTGAATGGCACCAGGGACGTCAGCTGCCATGGCAGAGGGAGCGTCTTCTGTACTGGGTCGGTCCAGAGATGTATGGCAGCTTTTGGAAGTTCCGGCGGGGCTCTGCATTGTGGATACACCTGAACTCTCGACTGTGGATGCCAAGGCAGGTTGGGCTCCAGCTCCCAAGGAAACTGAGAGATGGGAAAGCTCACTCTGCAGAAGTGACTGCAAGTCCAGGCCGCTCATTTCAGCAATGTCTTTCAGTGAATTCAGATAAGTTTTAGTTATACTACTACTTACATATTTGGAGTATACACTAGAAAGAAGTTGAACGCAATATACTTTGTTGGGATCAAGTGGGGATGCTCTATAAAGAGGTAATGGCCCTAATTCGCGTACTGTAAGCCCTGAGTCAAATTCAACAATGGCAGTGTTTTTTAATTCAGAGTCAGTGCTATTCATATTAATGATACGTGAGAAAGGTCCATTTTCTTCTAAAAATGTGTAAAATTCTCCATCAAGGTCGTCATCACATAACCCACTAACTAAGACAGAGTTAGGGATTTTAATATTCTGTTGTGCAATTATCTCCATGTTTACATAAAATGAAGAGATATTTCAACAATCAGTAACTGTCAGTATTAGTATTACGAAAGTGTGTATCAGTATCAGTATCAGTAACAAGTAAGTGTATATCAGTAACTATCAGTATTTGTATTACGAAAGTGTGTATCAGTAGATATCAGTATCAGTAATAAATAGATGTGTATCAGTAGATATCAGTATCAGTAATAAATAGATGTGTATCAATAGATATCAGTATCAGTAATAAATAGATGTGAGTTCAAGAAGAATTAGATAGGATAGAATAGAATTAGAAAATAAGAGTATACCTATTATGCAAATAACAGTGTATATTCGACTTGAATGTCAAATCAGTGCTTCTCCTGGCAGGGCTCGCCAAGTTTTGTGTAACCCCACTACACCACTACTATAATGGGTTACAAGAATTATAAGTATTATTCTACAGGAGGGAGTTAGAAGGAGAGGAACGGGAGAGGAAATATCCTTGGGCCTAGAGACTATAGGTTCGCTACTGGAGAAGCAAATGATCTGACAAACAACAGTCGATATACAAGAAAACAATTACAGTATTTATTAATCAATAATGAGGGGGTTAAGTTCAAGTATGTCCAGCTTAAGCTGTATTAAAATACCCAATGCAATAAAATAATAAATAGTGAAAATAAATAAATAAAACCAGAGCTCTGTAAAACAATAAAATGGCCAATGTCCATGGAGATTAAAAAGGGAAACTTGGATTGTCCGTGGAAGTGAAATAAATAAAATAATAAGGAGGGAAATAGTCCGAGGGAGTGTCGAGTGTATTTGTATCAATGTATGTGACGCTTATCTGGGGAAAGGCAGGGGGTCCAGTCTTCAAGGGTTTAGTCGCGGGTCAGGGACGTCGTTCACAGGGTAGGCTCGCCATCAGGTTCAGGGTTCAATCAGGGTTGAGGGTTCAAAGCGTACTTAAAAAACCAATCTGCATACAGCAGTGATAAAAATCAATAATCAGTCTTCATCATACAATAACTGATGCTTATGGCAACATCATATGGGCCGCGGCTACGCGAGCCCATTCTAGAAACCATCCAACAATTCCTCGCTGGTCGCGAGGATTTCATTTCAACGTCCGTTTAACTGATTCATATATGAATTACATGAAGAGATACAAAAATATAACAAAATACAACAAAATGTATCGCCACAAGAGACTTAGGGGTTCATAACTTATCTCTCGAATTGCCTTTGAATATCACAGTCAATTACTAGGGATACAGCAAAGTTATAATACAAATCTTATCAACATTACTGTACTTTTATCGTCTTCTTCTATTCACAAAATAATAGAAGTGCTACTTACAGTTATCTTCCTAAATAATACAATACGATATCAGTATCTTATAAATATGGAAACAACATGTCATTCATTACATAACAGTCTAAAAGCTCCGATTGGTTTTTATAAATGGCTAAATGTTATTAGCGAAATGCTAATAACAACTCACCGGAGTTTCACGGTTGAAATCAAAAGTCTTCAAATCCAAAAATAGAGAAAAGGTCCGAAGGGAAAAGTTGATAGCGGTAGATAGTAAAAGAAGTGTGGGAAATTGAAGGAAGGTGAAAGTGTGAAAGATGAAAGATCAATTAATGAAAGTTCAGAGAATCAAAAAGCGTGGAGGTCTCAGTCAAGAATCAAGAGAAGTGAAAGTCGTTAAACAAAGTGGTCGCCTAGCAACGGGCCGACCGCGAGCTGCACAGCTGGAGCAGCTCTACGTCTATGTCTGCGTGTGTGTTGTGCATGTTGTGCACTGTTGTGTATGCATGCTGTGTGTGTATGCTGTGTGTCTGGTAACAAACCAGAGGTGGGTTACACACGGATATAAGAAAATGATGAGTATTGCATCGCAACGTTAAAAAAGCAGCAAAAACAGGAACACCTCATAACAGCTTTCAAAGTGTGTCTACAAGGGCTGGATGTTCACTTTACAAAATTGACTTTTCCAGCCACTTAGAAATAAGTGAACACATTCACCAGAGTGAATGATAATGCAGTACCCAAAAAGTACCAACCACTTTGATGTTTTACCATCCCATCATTTGGATAGTGGCTAGTGTGAATTTGACATCCCTGCTGTCTGAGGGGAATTCTGTGAACACGGGCTAAATGATAAACCTGGCTAAATTAAGCATCTGCTTAGTCCTCTGATCAAACTGAACACCATAGATGTGAATTCACACTAGCCAATAGTGAAATATAACAATGGTTTGCCTTGCAGTCCCACAGGCAATAGTGGGTTAGATAAGGGGTTAAAGGATTAGAGCTGCAGCCAAAGTGTCACAGCTTCATTTCCTCACGGTCTGCTTCTAGCTCAAGGGCCCGTGTTTTTGCCTGGTGACCTGGTGTATTGGCCCTCTGTAAGTGTCCTGTTAGCACCACGAGATCCTGATAAGACCAGGTGGATGTTCATTCACAAGTCAGGTTAAAGTAGTGGTAAATTAGCTACTAAAAGAGCCTGAGGTACTCATATTCGCAACTAAATGAAGCCTGCAGGCCATCTCTTAGCAGATTTATAACTTCCTGTTCACTTGGCCCAATTCCCTTATTAGTGAAAAGGCTTGACTACATAACAACATTGCTATGACATTACCGAGAGGCTTAAGTAACAGATTAAGATTCAAATCTCGTACCGACATTCTGGTCTGACCAAGACGATAATGAACATTTCCAAACGGCCTGGTAAACCCGCTTCCCTCGGTTTGCTACTGGTCGAGGCCAGAAAAGGTTGTGCCTAAGTTTAAACCAAACATTTTCTAAGTTGCAATAGAACGTCTCTGCTTACACCACGTCACTGCCTTGAACACGCCTCTACCTAGGGCCGTTGCAGCTGCTCAAAGTTGATTGCTTCGCGACAAAGTGGGTGGAGTTCCCGAAATCTCCAGAGCTCAGACAGATATTGCATTGCTCTTGACCTGACTAGTAGCAACGCAGAAGGTGTTGCGTAACTAGGAGGGCGTAGCCTGACTAAGATGAAGACATAGCCATTGCAATTTTGGTGACGGTAAATTTGTAACATTACATTACATTACATTACACTTAGCTGATGCTTTAATCCAAACAGACTTACAGTTATTTAGAGGGTATTGGTTACAGTCCCTGGAGCAATGTGGGGTTAGGTGCCTTGCTCAAGAGCTCTTCAGACATGGATGGAAATGTAGGGAGAGGTAAGGGTGGGATTTGAACCTGCAACCCGCTGATTTTAAGACCACCTCCATAACCATTTGACCACGGCTGCTCCCAGGCAGCCATAGGTTCTCTTAAGTTGTGATAGGCCACCACTCTGCCTGATGAAGGTCTAAGGACCGAAAGCTTGCAAGTCAAGTAAAGCTTCTTTGCACAAAAATAGACCTGAAGTGTGTGGATTGTCTTCTTCTTTTAACACAGCCATAGGTTCTCTGGGATAAAGAATTGTCAAGCAAGATGAAGATGAGTCCTCTTGACCTGCATCTGGAAGGTGCTGCAGGGTCCATATTTCATCTAAAACAGTGGCTGTGTCTCAAATCACGTACTTGTGCACTTCGGGCACTGTGTTTCAGTGCCTAGGGCGATCATGCTGAAAATTTCAGTTGAGCCAGTGCACTAAAAGTGCCAG
>NC_085860.1:28962895-28967415 GCF_034702125.1 Engraulis encrasicolus
CAAGTGCCCAACCATTAGGACCATCTATAAAGACTGTATTATCTGTAATTATTGGACCTCTGCTATTTGAACGTCTGATTAGATGTTAAACTGCATTCCGTTGCCCTGCATTCATACTAAGTAATGACAACAAAGCTGAATCTAAATATGCTGTTTTATGTGATGACGTGCCATGTAAAATAAAATAAAGTGACAAACATCTGCCTGTAGCTCAGTCCTTGACAAGACTACTACTGTACCTTTAAAATGCTAGATCTTCATTTCCAAAATTAAATAAAATCAAAACGTTACTGGTGCTTTTTTCCAAAAGGAAAGGTCTCTTTACACAGCACGCATGCTCATGCATGCACTGTACTATATGCGCATGTATGCATGCATGTACCGGAAGTCAGGGCCGGATTAACACTTTCTGAGGCCCGGGGCTAATTACCCGGATGGGGCCCTTCATATCATGTTCTGACGCATGACGTCACACAAACCCACTGACACATCAGCGTACACAGTAGGCCTACCAATCTATGACAGATACCGTTTAAAGTTAACTGGTGATATTATTTCTAGGGGTGGGCAAACATGAAAATCTTTAATCGCATTAACTCAATGACTTTCTGTGATTAATCGCGATTAATCGTATAGCGCGCGAAACCCAAAAATAATAATAAATCATAAATAAAATAAATAATAAATAAAATACAAATATTTTTTAAATTAATAAAATAAAATAATTAATAATAATTTGCATATGTACTGTGTAGATAACCTATGTAGGTCTAATATAATATTCCACAATGGAAATGTAGGCTATTTGCCAACCTATCAGTCTAAATGTAGTAGGCTATATGCCTATCCAATGTAGGCCTAATGAAACAAATTATTGCATACAATATTACACTAGGGCTATTTAAGATTGTAGGCTACTGAAACTGATATATTAGAAATTATAAACTCAAATTAGGATGGTCTACATGGGCCTACAAGAAGAAAAAAAACTTGTCACTTAAAAAAACTATATGTTAAAACGGCTTGCCATAGGCGTGCGTCTGTGAGATATGTCCCGCCTTCTCTCACTGTCAAAGACTCCCACCTTCTCTCTTATCTGTCGCTATTTTTAAGGTGTTTCAGCGACTAGAAACTAATTGACTGTCTGTTGGCATTGACAGCAATTACATCTTTCAAAACAATAACGTTGACATGACTAACACTATCTTAAATGCTGACGAAGTTGCCGATGTCGCGAAATCATAGCCTACCATGTTGATGCAGCCTACTATGCACGCGCAGCGCCATATACCAAAACGTTGCGTGAGGAATGTAATATCTCGCGGTTCGCTTTTTGATCAGGGCTTTAGTAAGTCCGCGTGGCGTTATTGACAGCTGATAGACAGCCAGCACAACAGTAGGCCTACCCTTTTCATGCTGACCGAGCTGCAAAGGCGAGCCATATGCTGCTCGAAAGTTGCGCAAGGAGGACCAGAACTGTGTAGCCTACCGAAAAAATCTTTGCTGATGGTAGCCACTACAGCAGGCTGACTCCACAGGTTGGTTAATTTGGGTGTTGTGGTATATGCAATATGTTATACTCAACCTTGCCACTAGGTGGAGCCTGTTCCTATTAAATGATGAGTTGACTACTGTATCACCAGAGTAGAAAGCCACGCTCCTGTATGCTGTCATACTTACCTTACTAATGTTTTAATAAAAGTACATTTATTATACATTCGTGTGTTTATTACGACACAACAGGTGTTTTCTGTAATAATTCTTTGGCTCTTTCCTTTTTTATTTCTACTAATTTTCGTTTTTTTGCTCCGCTCTCCTGTTTCCTATGGCTCGACATTTTCGCTCGTTTTCTTTTTTTTTTTCTTCTATTATTTTTTGTCATTTGACATTCCACGACCGGAGGCCCCCCCCTAGCGGTGATGCCCGGGACTGCAGCCCGTTCAGCCTGTAGCAACCCAATGTAAGTAGGCTGCCGGATGTGAGTGCCCGGATATCCGCCCGAGTATTTACGTCTATTTTACCTCAGCTACTCGATTTCGGTCGTGTATTTACGACAGTTTAACCTCAGCTACTTGATTTCGGTCCGATTTGAGTCTGACTGAAGATGGAAGGGACATAGGTGCCGTGCGTAAAGAGCCCACAGCACATCGCCGTTTCGGCGACACCAGAGAGTTCCTTGATCTCCCAATCAAAAGAATAGGCCCGGTGACCAATAACATGAAAATAATAACAATTATATATAAATTATATATAAAATTATAACTTAAAACCGAATTGATTTCGGTGTGAAAATTAAACTGTCTCAACCGGGCACTCAAAGCGAATCCATCAAAAGATAACGGCGTTACTTTCTCGTCGGCATTATTTTGTTTTTATTATCCAGGAGGACTGAGCTGAAAACTGCAGCAGTCACCTTCCACAGTTCTAGCTGCTCTGAAGCACGTGCGTGTCTAAGCAAATCATCCTGCCCATTCGCAATGTTAAATAAAAAGTTTTGCACACGACTATAGCCTAAAATAGATACGCTGTCACAGACAGAATAGCCCGTTTCGGAAGGCATTGAAGTCACGAGTTTACCCAGTCTAAATGTAGCTAGCACTCGAGAAGTTCCTGAGTTTTACTCCTTACATTAGTGAAACATCAGGATATCCTACAAGTTAAAAGAATATCTGGGCATGTCCTTCTCTCTGAGTTAGAAAACAGCAGCTATGCCGCATATTGTGTAGTTATTATTTGGTGGTGCAAAAACAACACGCGAAACCATGCCGCATATTGTGCCATTATTGGTGATACCGAAACAACAAAGCCAGATTGGTGACCAGAGCCTGCCTAGTACATTTAAACATAGCCTACTCATTTGATTGTGCCATGTACCCTACATTTAAACGTGTCACTGCATAATTAAACTGGGCGCTGAATATAAATATTGGAGCCATTCTCCCTCCGTGTCTAGATACAGTCAGAGGCGCGCGCGCACGCTCTTATTTCTGTATTATATGAAAATATCCCAAAACGGTCACAACATCAGAGGACCTTCGTGGTGGAGGATAGCCTACTTGCGGCGGAGGCCGAGGCCGAGTTACGGGACACTCTTAATATTATTTAAGGGACAGACCGATACTTTACCCGTCTAAATGTAGCACTCGAAAAGTTATGCCACATATTGTGCAGATTATTTGGTGATGCCAACCACACGTGAAACAAGGCACATTGGAGACTACAGCATATAATTTAGATATTGTGCAGATTTCTCTCCCATCTCTTTGCTAATCAAGCCTCCGATCTCCAAAAAGACACGGGCACTCAGGATAACTGTTTACACGAGCTGTTTAAATAATGTGATGCACGTTCTTCATGACATGGCATGGTTTGGCCACCCTAAATTCAACATGACTGCATTCGCACATATCGTTTAAACATACATGATGGAATTGTCACTCACACTACTTGTGTAAGTATTGGATATGAAAAAAAATCCTAAAACGGTCACAACACCAGAGGACCCGTGGTGGTGTGGTGGATATTTGCGGCGGGGGCCGAGGCGAGTTGTTAGGGTAAGCTACAATCATATTATAGAATGGACAGTCAGGCGACACAGCGCGACTCACATAGGGTAGCTGTGGTGCCGCAAAGCACTCCTGATGGTGGAAATGAATGCAAATGCATGCAGATACTCGGGCGGATATCCGGGCACTCACATCCGGCAGCCTACTTACATTGGGTTGCTACACAGCCCATTCTTTAGAGACGGCCCTGCCGGAAGTGTGTGGCGACATCCTGAATACAAAAGGCAAAGGCCTCTGGAAAAAGTTGTGCTTTGATGCGCTCCTTGAATTGGGTGATTGAGGGATCATGTTGGATTTGTGGGTGTAGTTTTTTGTCAGTGTTGCTTAGTAATTGCTTTGACTTTTAACTTGAACATGAATAAAGAACGTGTTTATTTTAAAATAATAACTGATTGCCTTGAAAGGGAGACTAGACATCATTTTCAAGCTCAACCAATTTCTAAATAATGAACATATGAACAATGATTCTGAAGGCCGTAGCAAAAAAAAACAATAAGCAAAAATGGGACTGACGGCCCAAACAACGAAATAACCTTGACATAAGAAAAACTTACTTTATATACTAAGACACAATCACATTTGTATTGACTACTGGCACTGTGGGATGAAAAACTTTCAAAGTGTGAGGATAATGATAATAAAATAAATAAATAATGATAAAAAATTACAACAATAATAATACTGTATATTTTGTGATAGTGAACCTTTTCATGCAGGCATCTCCAAAGGAACCTTGAGAGTTGCCGAATGCAGCTTTTAATATCTGTAATTATCACTGCAAATAAAGCTTGAGAATTATTAACTGTTAAAGATGAATTAGCTTATTAGTAGACCAAAACCATTAGCCCTTCAGCTAAAACTGACTGGTAGTCAATTATGAGCAAATAGCAATAAACTGGAAGTCTTAATTACAGAACTGACTAAATCCTTGCCTCTGCTACCACAGTAATTTCA
>NC_085860.1:28967515-29030015 GCF_034702125.1 Engraulis encrasicolus
AATCTAAGGGCGTATTCAGACCAGGAAAGTCCGATAGTTCACTTTGTTTGGTCCGACCCTTATCAAAAAATCCCATGGGATTCTGATAGAAATTATCCTATCAGAATCCTATTGGATTTCTATCATATTTTGGAACAAATAATCCTATAGGAATCCTTTAGGATTTTAATGTTCCTATAGGATTATTTGTTCCAAAATATGATAGAAATCCAATAGGATTCTGATGGGATAATTCCTATAGGATTTCTATTCCTATAGGATTTATTCTTATAGGATTTATATTCCTATAGGATTTATTTCTACAGGATTTATATTCCTATAGGATTTGTATTCTATGGGATTTATTATAATAGGATTTTAAAACATAGCTCACATAAACATAATGCAAAAAACAACTCAGCAAATGAAATGGTCATATGCAAAATATATTTATTATTTCATTATTTGATCATTGTGTGGGTGTCATTTTTGCCTCATCTGAACAGTTCTGTGCCATTGCTTGCTTGGTCATTGAAGTGTCCACATCAAATTGGTTTGTGACGTAGTCTGAAAAAACAAACAAACAAACATACAGAGCAGACCAACACATGGAAAATTAAGACATGAGAAAATACATAGGCCTACTGAACAGACTTTAAAACTCTATTGAGAATCTGTGGCATGTGCGGGAGAGGGTTTTTTGTGTTGTTGAAAACAATGCGTGTAGCATGGATGGAAATCTTGTGACATTGTCAGACATTTACAGTGCATCCCGTAGGCTAAGTAATTCACATGTTTTGAGTGTCATGGCAAAAGCTACCTGTTTCTAATACTTTTGCACATAAAAAATTGTTGTCATTATGGGGTGTTGTGTGTACAATTTTGAGTAAAAGAAAGGCAAGCTGAGAAAGGAATTGAATCCATTGTGGAATAAGGCTGTAACATAACAATGTGTGGAAAAAGTGAAGTGCTGACAGTACTTGCTGGATGTACTGTATAAAAAATATTCCTTGTCTGAGAACTTTGCTGTTTATGTAAGCAAGGTATTGTAGTGAAAAGGTACTCACTTATGAGGTTTTTTTGTTGAATTTTACTGGTGGTTTTCCGGTATACGAGTGCGTGGCTAGGACCTGCCTTCCAAAAACTGCCAACATATGGTCTGTTGCCCTCCTGGGGTCACTTCTTGTGGTTGTCTGTGATCTCTGTTGTCGGGCCTACTTGAACCTAAAACAAAACCAAAGCACAGGAAGAGAATAGTTACACTCATTTTAATGAACACCAAAACAGACTCTTGGCAGAGTTGTGATTACCTCATTCACTCATTTTTTTTCTTTCTTAAAGCCCATAGACTCTTAAGTTTTAACTCCAAGATGTATTCTAGATGATGAGTGACAGTATAGCAATCATTTCTGAATGTTAAGCAGTCATGCAACAATGCCACCAGGTCACATTTAACTTAATTATGATCTTATGTGTAGTTTTAGACTTACCGTTTTTCTTGCTATTCTCAAGTATTTCCATCTGGCACCAAGAAGGCTGATGTTCCTGTCTGTTTATCTGATTTTGACTTGTGAATTCACTGTGAAAACAAGAGGGACCCATTCAGTGAAGGCAATATGAACTCAGGAGTTGCACTTATATTAAAAGTGATATAACTTACATTATAAAATGATAATGGCGTGGCATCTGGGGTCAGCGGTCCCAGAGCTTATTCTCGCTGCTCCCATTCCCCCACATTGTAAAGAAAGTATTCAAATATGCCCTATGTTCAAGAACTTCATGTAGGCTAGCCACATTTCCGAGTAAACTAAGAGAACATGCCCTTCCTCCCGCCATGGGACATAGGGCCTAAATTTGAATAAATTCTTAGAAATGTGGGAACATGGGCCAGCAGGTACAAGCTGCGGGACCAATGGGCTGTGAGACCAATGAAAACGGTTGAATATGCGACTGCAACGTCCAGTTTGTTTCCCTTGACAACCAAAATCATTTCAAACTTAGCTGCGCTCGCTTAGCTGGGTCATTTCACGTGAAATCAGACACTTTGGGACCCGACCGACCCGGATTTCAATCATACTTGGTGTGCCTTTTCAGTAGCAAGGTAGCACCCCAGAACTGCATTGGTTTGAATCTGACATTAATATTAAGGGAGAAACAGACTAGGAAAGGTTCACATGTGAGGGTAGGACACTATACATTCAGCCTTGAATATATCAGTCAGTGTTAGTCACAAAAAGATGCCTGTGGTGTTGTTTGCAAGCTCTTTTCTGGCTCTACATATTACACAATCACCTTGGAATACAACTACTCTCAGAATATGAATTATGATAAATTGAAAAATAAAAAATTGAATATCTAAAAAACTCATATTTTAAAATGGCCAGTTCCTTGTCCAAACGTAGCCGGCAATGTCATGAGCAGCACCTAAAATGCTGGTGTTCGGTTTGTTATTCATTTCAGAGAGAATTTGACTCACAAATATGGCATCATACAGACCACTTACTAATAATATGGTAATACCATAGTAGCATCACATGACAAAACAAAAACAAAACAAAAATGGTCAGTGGCCATGGTCCCAGGTTTCAGAAACTAAGGCAGATGTCAATTTATACACACCAAATGATGATATGTGAATGTTTGAACATTCCTTCTCTGTGTACCTGTGCCATCTTCCCTTTACCATACTTTAAAGGGATAATCAATGGCTACACTCTCATTTTGTACTCTACCAGTGCATTTGAAGCAGCAGCTGTGTCTTTTGTAGATAATGTATAAGTACGTCCCGTTGCAGTTACAGGTTCCACTACCAGAAGCACATCCTGATGATCCATGACAATCTGGTCTGAAGGGAAAAGTGAAGGATGGAGATGGCCCATGAGGATGCAGGAAGTTCAGTTTCACCTCTCCGGTGCTCGGCATACATTCCTCAGCACATGCTAGCCACCAGTTGCCATCATATACAGCTACAACATACCCTTTGATGCTTGAAAATGTAACACATTCCTTTACTGAGCTCACTCTTTCAACTCTGCCTTCTCTGAATGCTGAAAATGGCCTAACTTCCACTGTGTCCATTGACAATGGGCAGAAGCTGTGTAGTTTTTGAGTACCTGGAATAGTTCTTGCAGATTCAAACCTTTTCAACAGGTTCTCAGCTTCATGATGGTACATCTCTGTTGTGGCAAACTGGCAATGGATGTTCTTGACAAGTACCATCATGAAGCTGAGAACCTGTTGAAAAGGTTTGAATCTGCAAGAACTATTCCAGGTACTCAAAAACTACACAGCTTCTGCCCATTGTCAATGGACACAGTGGAAGTTAGGCCATTTTCAGCATTCAGAGAAGGCAGAGTTGAAAGAGTGAGCTCAGTAAAGGAATGTGTTACATTTTCAAGCATCAAAGGGTATGTTGTAGCTGTATATGATGGCAACTGGTGGCTAGCATGTGCTGAGGAATGTATGCCGAGCACCGGAGAGGTGAAACTGAACTTCCTGCATCCTCATGGGCCATCTCCATCCTTCACTTTTCCCTTCAGACCAGATTGTCATGGATCATCAGGATGTGCTTCTGGTAGTGGAACCTGTAACTGCAACGGGACGTACTTTTACATTATCTACAAAAGACACAGCTGCTGCTTCAAATGCACTGGTAGAGTACAAAATGAGAGTGTAGCCATTGATTATCTCTTTAAAGTATGGTAAAGGGAAGATGGCACAGGTACACAGAGAAGGAATGTTCAAACATTCACATATCATCATTTGGTGTGTATAAATTGACATCTGCCTTAGTTTCTGAAACCTGGGACCATGGCCACTGACCATTTTTGTTTTGTTTTTGTTTTGTCATGTGATGCTACTATGGTATTACCATATTATTAGTAAGTGGTCTGTATGATGCCATATTTGTGAGTCAAATTCTCTCTGAAATGAATAACAAACCGAACACCAGCATTTTAGGTGCTGCTCATGACATTGCCGGCTACGTTTGGACAAGGAACTGGCCATTTTAAAATATGAGTTTTTTAGATATTCAATTTTTTATTTTTCAATTTATCATAATTCATATTCTGAGAGTAGTTGTATTCCAAGGTGATTGTGTAATATGTAGAGCCAGAAAAGAGCTTCCAAACAACACGACAGGCATCTTTTTGTGACTAACACTGACTGATACACTCAAAAAAATAACTCATTGGATTGACTCAATTGAATTGAGGGCAGAATTTCCACAAATCAACTTTGTGTAGCCTCAACCCAACCTAAATACTTCCTTGTAACATGATGTAATTGAGTTGGTCCAACACATTTTCATCAAATATAGCCACAGTAACCTAAATACCTCCCTTTAACACAACGTAATTGAGTTGGTCCAACACATCTTCATCAAATAGAGCCACAATACCCTAAATACCTCCTTGTAACACGATGCAATTGAGTTGATCCAACACATCTTTATCTAATTGCAAAGGGAAAAGAATCTGGTGCCACACGGATGTCTATTTTCTGTCATTTCTTTTTTTCAGTGCAGTAAGACTTGGTCTTACTGCACTGAAAAAAGAAATAACAGAAAACAAACATCCTTGTGGCACCAGATTCTTTTCCCTTTGCACTTATTTAGTCCTGCTCTGGTTGCACCGGATTGTCAATTTAGAAGCGCGGAGTGCATATCTCCTTTGTTCTTTATCTAATGTTAACACAATAATATACATTAAATGATCAAAATAAATGTATATGTATTCAATGAAATCGAAAAGAGGTGATCCAAAATAAATGTGCTTTATTACCGTAGTTGACCCCCATTTCAGACACACAACACAAAATCAGATTTTTTCCCCAAAATCTTTTTACTCTTCCTCAAAGCAGCAAGTATAGACAAACAGAGCCACCGTAAATATCACAGCGGTGTTGACCAAGACACTTGGGATCAAGAAGTGTAACAAAAACAGAGTATGATTAAAAAAAAAAAACAATATACACCAATGTAGCATCTGCTAAGGAAGTACACTCACTCGGCGCAAGGTGCCGTTTTATTCACTAATATACCATCACTTAACAGTTCTGTGGCCCATTCATTCTGTCAACCACCACTGTGTTGTGAGTGACAGCGGTCCTGTTCAGTGTCCCTTGGTCGCTACATTACCCCCTCAGGTCAAAGTTCCTCGCCCCGAGGTTACCATGAACTTCATCCATAACAGCGTGAGCTTAATAGTCCACAAGTTAATAAGACAAAAAGTCCCCGAGGCGAGCGGGTGGTCTCCGCCTCTGGTCTAGTCAAGGAGGCCAGCGGGGCGTCTCCCCGTGCACCAGGGGAGGAGAGAGTGAGAGGTGTACGTGTGGTGGGTACCCAAGCATGTCTGTTACCTCTGGTTGATGGCTGGGCCGCATTTGACTGTGTGGGTGTGTCCTGTTTGAGGAGGGGAAAGGGGGGACTGTGTGTGGGGGTGTCTGCATACATGTATCCGTGGTCAGGTGTGGCTAGTGGTCGTGTGGTACATCACCTCCCCAAGTCGCTCCAGCACTTGACAGGGGCCTACCCAGTGGCTGTCCAGTTTAGCGCAGCACCCTTTCTTCCGCTGCAGGCTGTAGAATCGGACCAGTTCGCCCACCTCCAGTTCTCGGCTCCTGTGGTGCAGGTCATAATTTCTCGTCTGCCACACCCCTGCCAAGCACCAACACCCTCAGTCCTGATATGAAACAGGGAAGTACAACAAGAAAATACTAAATTAGCAACAAGATATTAAATACAAATTCATACTTTAGAGCCAGATTAACATCTAGGTTATTTAGTGGTGCCCGCAGTCCAACTGATATTAAGGTCTGATATTAAGCCACACACAGTTTTGAAAATGGCCATTTAAATTAATTGATGCCTGTATTATCATTTACAACCTTAACATATATTGGAAAACATTCATTTTCATTATTATCATCTGTACAGAGATTCAAAAATGCATCACTACATTTCACAATAATAGCAATGTATTGATGATTGGACTAATATGAAACAATGCATCAGTAGTTCTCTGCCATGTATTAATCTCACGAACCTTTGCAATGACAACGTATGCCACAAGCAGTCAGGTCCATCAAGTCACCAAGGTCAAGTTATCCAGCCGTTCTAATGGAGGAACCACAGTTCAAAGCCAATGGAATACTCCCGGTACCAGGCTCCAACACCTTCAGTCCTGGTCTGAAACAGAGAAGTAGCGATATACTATGTATGAAATACAATGCATTTGTGATCGGGGTAATATCAAACGATGCATCAGTTGGGCTACACCATTTACTACTAATAAAAGTAGCTTTATTTGTATAGCACAATTCATGCAACACATACAGCTCAAAGTGCTTTCACCATTTGGGGGAAAAATGTTGGCAGCGTTCATGCAGGTAGCTAGATCAACAGTATTAAGCGGTGGAAAAATAATGAAGTCAGAATACAACATAAATGTCACCAACCTTTTAATGACAACATGCACCACGAGGGGAGTCGGGTCCTTCAAGTCACCAAGGTCAAGTTGTCCAGCCGTTCCAATGGGCGAATCCCAGGTCAAAGCCAACCGAATGCTCCCGCTACCAAGCACCAACACCTTCACTCCTGATCTGAAACAGAGAAGTACAGAGAAATACCACATTAGCGATATATGTATTACATACAATGCATTTAGGAACTGGGTAATATCTAACGATGCATCAGTTGGGCTACACCATTTACTACTAATAAAAGTAGCTTTATTTGTATAGCACAATTCATACAACACATACAGCTCAAAGTGCTTTCATCGTTCCGGAGGAAAATGTTGGCAGCCTTCATGCAGGTAGCTAGATCAACAGTATTAAGCGGTGGAAAAATAATGAAGTCAGAATACAACATAAATGTTACCAACCTTTCAATGATAACATACACCACAAGGAAGCCGGGTTCTTCAAGTCACCAAGGTCAAGTTGTCCAGCCGTTTAATGGGCGAATCCCAGGTCAAAGCCCTGTTCCAAACACCAACACCTTCACTCCTGATATGAAAAGTACAAGTAAATTCTTTATTAGCAATATACAGTATACTAAATACAAATGGTTCATACTCTAAAAGAGCCAGACAAACACCTAGGGAATTAGTGGCGCCCGACTGCTAAGTTAATGTTTGAGGCCACACCCACACACGGTTCTGACAATATAACGTTAAAATTTCCATTACAGATTGCAACATAAAAGTCCAATTGAAACATTATTTTTCCGCATAGTTTATTTTAAGAGAAAAGAATGTCAATAAGCATATTTGGAACCAACATTTCTACTTAATATTCTCACAGACCTTTAACAATGCCAAATCTGATCAAAATGACCATGCACACACCCACTATGATGTACTGCACAAGGAGGTCTGATCACACAGGGGTTAAAATAGAATAATAATAAATGAAAATTATACAAATTATGTGGTCAATTACTTACAATCACCGATATGTTGGCGGCTGCAGGCCTACGTTAGAGCCATTGAAGTAAACTGCAAAAGATTTTAAGACATTCAGTGAAAGTGCAGGGATGCACAGCATTTTCACCAATTTCATACATTATTTCATGAGAACATTTGTCAGGATCAATATGGCAACTAAAATGTAAAGATGAGTCCACTTTTGAATCGCACATCCTAGATAAGCCAACAATTAATTTGCGGAGATTTTAGCGGTTGGCTTTCATGACCGTGGGTGACTTATTAGGTCTCGCAACTTGTTACACGCATGCAAAACGTCCCATGCTGCAAAACATTAATCGGAGGGGTTGCGGGATAAGACCGAGGGAAATTAGGCGCGAGAGACTGGTGCACACGGCGGCTACCAGACGTGAGACAATCTGAAACCATGCTGTCGAATGATGCAGTCCTACGCTAAGCAATTATTACTTCAACCAAGACAAGAAAACCGGTGCACCACTTTAAGTCGCCTCTTCCTTCAAAGTTCACAATAGTTAATTCCCTCAGACGGTCCACACATACCACGAACCAATATTTCGATAAACGGATATCTACTTGCAATCGCGAGAAAGATGTTACCTCGTCGTCGCCTGGCTTTATCTAAAGCAGTGCATGAACTCCCAAGCCCCCCATCCTTTACTCCCCCTCTCGCCCTCATGAGCAGACCGTGCAAACATGTACAAAGTTTATATAGAGAGCATTCATGACCCTGCATGGGTTACATTATTGACTCACACCAAAAACGTAGGCTACATTTCGACCAGTTTGCAGTTTGCACCAAGAGGAAACCGACACCGCAGTGTAATAGAACCAGTGCAACCGAGTATGTCCACCTGCGTGAGAAACTGGTGGGTTCACACATGCTACTTTCCATTAAAAAATAACTATCACATTGCTCAAATCTACACTTTCCCGTTAAATTTCCCAGTGGCGAGGTATAGCTTACACAAACCGTCTTTTTTTTTGTCATACTTTCATCTTCGGTATGGACACGGACCGTTAGCTAGTTAGCCTGCCAATGCCAACACCTGACTGACTGGCTAGTCGTTAATTTCATGGCCTTTTCCTAAGAATCTTTTCAAGACAGCGTTTTAAAACATTGCGATATTAAGTACTCGCTAATAACCAGATTATTCATTGGGATTTCCCCCAGCAATTCTCTCTTACCTGTTTCTCTGCATGCGGCCGCCATCAATCCATCTTTTTTGAACAGGACACTGCTTCCAAGACGCATGCGCAAGGGGAGGTTCCAAATTAAAAGACAAACTCATTTGTTTTGGTTTCATGAATGTTAGGTAGATTCTAAATGTATTGTGTTGGAACAATAGTATTTGAATGCATTTGATATTAACCCTAACTCATTTCTGTTGGTTTCATAGACGTTAGATAAATATATTGTGTTGGAACAATGGTATCTAAATGCATTTGATATTTAACCAATATGTTCAAGCAAATCAAGCACAAAAACAATGTGGCAAACCAAAGAAGGGCTTGAATCGTTTTTATGAGTGTATATTCAAGGCTGAATGTATAGTGTCCTACCCTCACATGTGAACCTTTCCTAGTCTGTTTCTCCCTTAATATTAATGTCAGATTCAAACCAATGCAGTTCTGGGGTGCTACCTTGCTACTGAAAAGGCACACCAAGTATGATTGAAATCCGGGTCGGTCGGGTCCCAAAGTGTCTGATTTCACGTGAAATGACCCAGCTGCGGAATCTTGTAAATCCTATAGGATTTTCTAATCTTATAGGAGACAATGAAATTCCTATTGGAATGTATATAAATCCTATAGGATTTTCGTAGACCTATAGAATCTTAAGGGTAAAAACAAAAATCCTATTGGATTTTAGATGAATCCTATTGGATTTTCAGAATCCTATTGGAAATCCTATAGGATCCTATAGGAAAAACAGAAAATCCTAAAGGATTTTTTGATAAGGGGAACCTAATTCTAAAAATTTGGTGCGGTTGGCTTTCAGACTGTACATTTCAGTAAGCGGACCAAAATCGACAACAAAGCCACGCGCCCTGAGGTTGTCGTGCCGAAAAGTGAGTGCCTGCCAGAACACGAGTGCCCTCATTGAAACCAATGACATTTTTTGAGAGAAAATTATACACATTTTTGCAGAATGAATTACATAATTCATTAACTAAAGTATGCTTATGAAACATCACTCGTCCTCCACTTAATATGAGCTATTTGAATGAAACCGTAACATTTGTTATGACGATTCTTCGATTGTTTTATGGAAATAATACTGAAATTGTAACCAGTTCTTTGCAATACTTCCAGAAGGAATGGAGATGCTTTATTGATAGGCTTTCCATCTTAAATTGTGTCGGATTTGTCTTCAAAAATGGGTAAAAAATATCTGAAAAATTGGTCATCGGTTTCCATTGGTTTCAATGAAGGCACTCGTAGCTATTCTGGCAGGCACTCACTTTTCGGCACGACAAGCTTGGTCATTCAGCTATTGGTCAGAAACGACACGAGCAACAACAAGTTAAGGCTATGTCCAAATGGTTACGTGGCGCTATTCCGACATGCCGCTATTCCGACGTTAATGTCTATTGTCGGAATACCGACACGTTTTCCACCGTCCGCCGCTATTCCTACATGCCGCTATTCCGACATTTTTTTTAAGTAGCCTATAGGCCTATATTGAACCATTCTGAGAATGCTGCCACTCTACTGTGTAGCGCTGTCATCAGGGCAGCCGACGTTTCCCTCCATGTCCATATAGGCCTAAGGCTCTTAAATCTAAATGAGCTATCCACGCGGGTGTGGTGCTGAAATCAGCGATGTGAGACACTTTCCCACGTTACTGCTTTGAAGAGATAAACTTTGTTGCCTACATTCCAAGTTACTCAATCGAATTATATCGCAACAATGTAAGGTCCACCAAAACATCCAGCGACATGATGGAGCACACAACCCTTGTCCTTATTTTGAAGTTCCAGAGAGAAGAGCCGTTGTCGTGTCCAAACCGAGGCAAAACAAAAGCAAACTGTGAGAAATTCAAAAAGGCAAGTCTTACCAATCCAGACATAAATTTAGGCTACAATTGGCCTATTAATCTGAAGTCGGGTCCCGCCTCTAATTCCCTGTTTTGCACATGCCATAGCCTACACTCAATCCATCTCATTGAAATGACTTGTTCATCCACCGCCGGTTCCACGGAGAGAACCCAACTCTCAGCGGCCTTTCAGGGCTGAAGGAAGGTGCAGTGGATTTATTTGTCACGGGGTATCAAATTGAGAACTCACGCACTCACTGATTACATTGATTTCAGGTGCCAGCGAGAGAAGGGAGGAAGGTAGTTGGGCCAATAGGATGGGTGTGGGTTTTTTATGTGCAGGTGCTGGACGGTGACACACCGGAGAGCGAGCGAGACGCACGGCCGCATCGTTGGGAAGTTGGTGGATGAGGACGCTCACAAACGAAGAGTTAAGTGCCCACGCCTGGCCGCCATAGCCTTCACTAAAAGCAAGCCCCCTACCCGCGGTGCATGCCGCCTTCAGCTCTCTCTCACCCTCTCGCGCTCTCTCTCGCTCTATCGCTGCAGCTGGCACAGCCGACTCGCGGTGTCTCACTGGACAGACGACAGAGCGTGAATGGACTGGTTCTATTCAAACACACACACATGCACACAGGACTATGTTCTCAAATGGAAAATAAATATTTGAATGAAATGACTTTGGTGTCTTGGTGTTTTCTGGTGTGTACAACGTTCCTCGGGGGAGTTGGTAATAAGAGGGGGTGCCGCTTGCAAACGCGCACCTCCCACCTGTGACATATTTTAAATTTAAATTTAAATAATTAATATGTTTTTTTTAAATAATGAGACTTAAATCCTGAGACTTTCTTATACAAAAAGCACCAACTTGGGCGCATAACTACAGAACTTTGTAAATTGAATGGATGACTTTCTGCCACAGTCTGACGTGCATGCATGGGACATAGCCCATATCGGTTCATTTGTGATGCGTGAACAGTCGGTCTAGCCTACCTGTAAAATGACACCCCCTTCTGCTGTAATATTACTTATTATGTAGGCTATTACGCGCTTGCAATAGAGAGAGAGAACTCAATCAGCCTTGTGTTACACATGGTTTTCTTCCGATGTTGGCAATTACGCTGCGTGCGCGTGTGTAGCCGTGCCAGGATCCCAGGCCCGCCTTACACACTCACCAGCGCTAACTTCCACGCACCATTCAACTGAACGCACTTGTGTTTACTCTGCTGAGTGGAAGATAAACAGACTCAAATACCTAACAATTCTTTATTGACACATATTAATGGCAATAGCAGCCAGACAAATCCTCGCGTTGCAGACCTACCCAAGATTAAGACTGCGGCCGGTCGCTTTGGGAACTGTAAGTTGCATTTGGGTATTGCGCGTGTTATAGCTGCAATAAGTAATTGAAGAGCCCACGTCCGGCAGCAGTGGCTGACAGGCCAGCAGCAGCACGGGAGTTTGGATTGTTGCATTTTCGGGAGATTGATTATTTCTCCCCCGCTGTTGAACTGTGTGCATGTGTGTGTGAGAGAGTGAGTGAGTGAGTGTGTGTGTGTGTGTGTGTGTGTGTGTGTGACTGCATGCGCGTGTGACTCAGCGGTACTGTGTAGTGGTGGCATTTGGGCACCTCCGCTGAGTAGGCTACATAGGAGGACTGTACAACAGTTAGGTCTGCTTTATGGGTGTAGTGAATCCTACTGTAATTGGTGTGGCCCAGTGTGCAACGTGATGTTCTCGGGCATTAATGAGTGTCAGTTATTATAGTTTGCCGTGGTTGCCTTTCGTGCACTGATGAGATGAAATGACTATGAATTGTTGTGATTTTCCCTACAGTATTTATAGATTGCAGTGGTGTGACTTGTGAAACTTAACTTAACCTAACTTAACTTTTGTACGGTCCTCTGGTAACTCCAGATTGTGATTAATTTATGCAAAACACACACAGCACTTTATACCGCTGTTGGTTGACACACTTTTGTATTTTATTTATATTTTCAATGTTGTATTTTAAATCATGAATTGTGAGAAATAAACTACCATAACCGTCACTCCCTTTGTCTGTCTTTCCTGAATCGTGTCACTAAGTGTCCAATAGAACCCGTGGTTTAAATTTCACCTCTTACACTTGCGCTCTCGTCACCCACGGCGTTCTCCCCAATCAAGTTGCTTCCCTATCACTTGACTCACGCTGGCTGATGTCGAGAAACAATTCAAGGTTTTTATTTTTACTTTATAAGTAAACACAAAGGGCATTGCGCTTGCAAAACCGTTTCATGCCCAGTTGCGAAGTCAAGCCTGGGACCCAATGCGATGACATGCGCAGCATCGCAGCATCGAATCACTTTCACTTTTACCTCTGCTGAAAAATGGTGGTGGATCTCCAAGTAGGCTGGGCTACAGTCGAGGGTCAAATTAAACATTTCAGAGAACGATATGCTCATGAGAAGTCCCAATAAAAGTGCATGCAGGGCTTTATCGCTTTTTTCCCATCACCGGCCAAAATGGCTAGTGGATGTATCGCACACTCCCACATAGGGAAGGTGTAAATTCCCTTGAAAGCGCAGGAAAACAACGCAATACAGTTCAAATCTCAGAATCGTTGTTACCGTACTGCACAGCCATTATAGTCATCACATCGTTACCCAATTTGAGTAGGGGAAATCCTCTTCGGGTTTGCTGATAAAATGTTTTCAGTCGATAACTTGGCTATATATGTAGATGCGTGCAGCACGTTGGCTGGCTGCTTTTTTTCTTTCAGTTCGTTCGTTCGTCCGTGCATACAAGCAGCTGGCTCTTCAACACCTGCCAACTGGCCCAATGCTAGTGAAATTTAAGTTGAGTATGTGTGCCCTCTCCAGTGCAATCGCCTTGTTGGTGTCAAGACTCATGCATATTCCCTGCTGCAATATAAAAAATAGTCCGTGTGAATGTCAGTATGAAGCAATGATGCGTGGGGATAAAAAGTGTCGGAATAACGGCAGTCGGAATAGCGACATGTCGGGGACAGCGGGTTGTCGGAATAGCGGTATGTCGGAATAGCGGTTGCTCCCCTGTCCGGATAGGCCTACAAGCATCCAAAGAGTTCAGCGGCATGTAAAATAAACGTTCACGGTATGGCATAGCGCTCACACGAAATATAGCGCAGACTATCTTGAAGCTCATGACATGAAGGGAGTCTTCCTGAAAGCCAATTGATTGATCCCGCGAGTTGGGATAGCCACATTTTATCCCTGTTTCTTTCTTTCTTTCTTTCTTTCTTATAATGTCATATAGCGTGCGGGCGAGATTGCTGGCTGGTTTAGTCATCAATATTAGGATAACCACCTCCCTGCAATCAGTGTTTTACACTTGGGATGTCTGGGAACAACGCAAAACAGGCTCAATGTGAAACATTGGCGAGCTTATTCCACGCACCACGCCATTCTTTCTTCTCGAAAATAAAACAGTGCGCTCCACTGTCATTTGGATACGTTTGTATTGGAATATTGGCTACCATTTGCAGCAATATTTCACGCACTCCATCAAGAAAAAAGTAACATGACGAGCACGGGCATAGCGTTTGGATCATACAAACTTGCCAACATGCCACCACAGCGGGTGAATTACCGTCGTTGTCTTCATCACAACTTCAAGTAGCCTAGGCTATTCCACTAGCCTACGGTAGGCCTACCATCCAACGCACAGCTAGCAAGCCAGGGGGATAAGTGCCAACGTCGTAATTATTGCTATCATTATCAGATTCCATACTGTGGCGGACTACAGTGTTTTCTTCCGTTTCTTCAGTAGATGCTTTTCGGATTTGCCCCAATCAACATTTAAAATGCTGTGATAGGTAAATTAACAGTCTCTTTTTCCTTTCCTGTGCTCCACTGACAAGCCATCCTCATTGAAAATATGAATGACCGTAGCCTACAATAATGTAGCCTACGCCCACGATTGCGATAGTTTAGGCTATTAGTTTATTAATATTAGGCTAATATTGTTGCAAACAAACCACTCTGTCGAATTTACACCAAAGACATGGACATGACAAGTTGTGGAGTCGCTTTGTTTACACTCTGTTTCCCATTAATCTCGAAAAACGACGGAAGCTCCCGAGGTAGGGTGACATAAGGTAAAGTGGGCCGCTTTTTGGTAGATCGCTTGGGAAAAATAACAAAATAACATCTGTGCATTTTTAAATGTACATATATAATTAATAGCTACTATATTCAATCTTTTTGTGTTGGAATTATATTATAAAACATAACTATTTAGGCCCTATAAGTCTTTAAACTTTTCGTTGTGACAACTTTTTTTGAATGGGCAGCTTCAGCCAAAGTGGGCCACCTTATCAGGTTAAGTGGGCCGGTTAAATAAAAAAGGGAAAAAGTCAATAATTCATCATTACTTTCGATGCTAAAACACAATGCTGTACAGCCACATGTCTCTGGACAATGTTCATCTCATTTTTTCACTTTTTCTGTGTCCTATCTTTTCATATATATTAATTTCTTTCACCTGCCATCTTGCCTCATCTTTTCTTCGAAAGTGTACACAAACATAGCTTTCTCAAGCTAACTATTTCTAAACAACAGCTAACACCCACTGATTATAATGGCGGCCCACTTTTGCTGAAGACGCGTGGCCCACTTTACCATAGGGGGTTAAAGTCATTTGGTTCACCAACATAATCTCTTTTTTTCATAAATTAGGATAATATATCAGACTACCACTATTTGATCTGATTTATACAAGTAAGACCGATAACATGAGCATTTTTTTTTATCTGTGGGCATGTTTTAAAATAACTATATGATCCTTATAATATTCAGCCAGAAATTACATGCCAACCTACTTACCATGCAGTTTCCTCGCGCAAACAACATATGAATTAGTGCCCCTCCCTCAATAACAAACAAAAACCAATCAAATCAACTGTTACTTGTCAAGCACAGGCATAGCAACTATTTAATATCCTTTGTAGACATTGGCTGGCACTGGGACCTCGAAACCTTAAGCGGCCCACTTTGGCTGACGGCCCACTTTAGCTGATGTCACCCTACAAAAAAGCAAAAAGTCTGGGATTAGGTCCGGTCTGCTTTCACACCTCCAAAAGGTCCGCACCAGGGTTCGTTTGATCCGGACCGAGTCCGACCTTTCAACTCGGTCCTCGGTCCGCTTGTTTGGTCCGGACTCAGGATTCGCTGGTTTGTATTCAGACCATCCCAAAAGGTTCCCGAACCTGGTCCGTTTGGTCCTTTGGTCCGGACCAAACGTGGTAGGTGTGAATACGCCCTAAAAAACCCGTCAACTTTTCTTCGATTGAAGGAAAGTGTTCTGGCTACGCCAGCCTTTAACAGGAGAACCCTTATTTTGACAATCGTTTACTTTTGTACCCCAGCTGCGAGACCTTAAGCCCCCTGCACCACTAACATACTTGGCACACTGGGCAATGCGGTCACCGCATCACCGGAGTGGTTGCCACCTAGTGGACACCGTATTACCTCAGAAAAACTCCCGCAAGCAAGGTCTAGTGGTGGCTGTTTGAAAACATGGCGGACGGAGCATAAAATGCCACCAAACTTCTTTATTTGAACACTAAAAACACTTCGTTTCACTTTTTTGTGAAATGTGTTACCGATAAAGGAATCATGTGTTGAAAAGTATTGCTGTGTTTGGTGATGAATTTGGTTTTCGTAATTTCGTATCAAATCATAAACGCTTGTTTTCCCTTGTCCAACCTATCTAGTGTGGATTAAATAATGATAAAGTTTGGACATTATCACACTGTTTTTAACACAGGCTTAAAACGGCGTAATTTTGATATTTATCTATTCATTTTTGAGATGATCCGTGGGAAATCCTAAAGTGTTTATCATCACCATAGCAACAGCTCTCTTTAACCGCACGCTAATTAGCATATGGACGCAACATCGTATTTATGTCGAAGTTTGACACAAAATGATCAACCATGTCCATACCTACAGCCTATTTTTAACACCCTCGACAGTTTGGCGGGGGTTCGCTAAGCGCGTGCTTGCACTCGGAGCTTATTTGAAATTTACCCCTATTCATTCCCAATGGAGGCCGGAAGCCGATAATACGAATCCGATTTGACCGTTAACCATTCATGTCTATGGAGAACCGCATTCCGTATGCGGTTGGAGTCCGGACAGTCCGGTGCGGAAGAAAGTCCGCATCCGAGAGCCTCCGCATACGTTTCAATATTTCAACTCGTCCGGTGCCTAGTATAACTAAAACGTGTGAAATGAAGATAAATTACATGTACAATTGCATAGCGTAATATAGACTACCCAAATAATAGCACAGAATTGTATTTGTCTGAGTCACGAAAGAGACCAGGCCATGTATTTGAGTTTTATGGCTATTGCAAATGCTATTGGGAAATGTAGCCCAGGTATACGAATTCATGAGGCGCATTTTCATATTATTTAATTTGATAGTCTGCATCACCTTACGCACCTTGCGCCCCCGCCCCCCCCCCCCCCCCCCCCCCCTGGTGAGGAACAGAAGAACATCGGTCCTCAACCACTGCCAATGAAGACGGCAAGGTAACATTTAGGACTACAGTAGAATAGCATTACACATAAATACTATATTCACAAAGTTAACCTAAAACGCACCTTAAAAAGGTGTATGGCTTTGTCATGTTTACATTCTGTTAAAAGAACTTAGATGGCCATAATCATCACTGTTATGGCCATAGTCTCAATTTCTTCTGTATTGGCTTGTGCATTTACCATCACCATGCTCTTATTTTCCCATGTGCTTACCACAGACAGTTGTTGTCGTGGCACACAATGACCTGGTTCCAGACGTGCTTTACGTTGACAGGTGTCCCACTGCCTCCTCTCTGGGTACAACTGTGACAGGAGTGACCCCCCTGGGTAACTGTTGGGCTTATGGTGCAGAGCCCCATCTCCACTGTCAACAAAGTCACTGCTATCAAGCTTGTACACTATTCACAGCAAAGGGTAGGCTACTTAATTAGCTTCTCCTGACTATCCCGTGTACATTTGACCAAAATCATACTATGGGCAGTCATGGTAAGCGGTTAAGGGTAGCAGACTTGTAAGCCCAAAGGTTGGCTGGTTTCGACTACCGACCCACCATGTTGGTGAGGGGAGTAACCAACCAGTGCTCCCCCCATCCCCTCCATGACTGAGGGTACCCTGATAATGGTACCCAGTCAGAGAGACGTTTAAGGAACAGAGAATCTTTGGTACCTTTCAAGAAATTGGAGTAACGAAGAAGCGTCATTTTGTTTCCTTCGCGTACCCACGTTTATGTCGGGTTGAAACTCCCGCCTTTAGGAGACCTTCGGTTAGGGAGGACCTTCGGAGCCCTGAGGTTGAGAATCCATGAAGTCCCCTTAGCGCTGTAGATGGCGGATACGCGCACAGTCTTGCGCAAACCACCTCAAAAGAGAGAAGAAGAAGTTAGGGGACAACGCCCCCTTAGGAGACCCAACTGAGCACACGCTTTTGCATTGAGTGGGCGTGGTTTTTGCGATATTCTTTGTTTGGATTCAGTATTTTGGGATATAATAGCTGTTGTCAGTGATGTCATAACGATGCATTACTGTGTCCTTGTTATGAGGCCACAAAGCACATAAGCACAAGTGGATGACGCAAGGTTGCATATTGGAACAATCCCCTAGGTAACAGGGTTGGCATTTCAGAATCTGAAATCAAACGTGCCTCTGGTGGTGAATTACAGTAATGTTTTAGGAATACACTACTTTCTTCATTCTCTAATATTGTTTTTTTTTTGCTCTATAGAATGGCTATCATACAATTGAACCAGACTATGTGTAAACAACAGATGCAAGACGCAGAGGCAAAAATTGATTAGCTCTGTAAAGTTACTTGAATTTCGCAGTTAAAAATTGCAAATCCAACCTGCCCCAACAAACCGAGACTGACCGACCAGGGTATGTTCCAATTTGTGACCTTGCGTCCTCCACTTGTGCTTGTGCCTTGTAACCAGGCAGTAATATGGACATATGACAATCACTGACAACAGCCTTATATTTCAATATCCGCAAAAGCTCAATTGTAAAGTCATTTTCCTCATTTTCAAACTGGATGGTGAATGAAGAATAGTCCCTCAAAAATTGTTGAGGCTGGGCTGAACAGAGGGGAAACTTAATTGTTTTCCTCCCACGAAGGCTGGGCAATCAGCAAAAACGTGAGGCACAAGCACAATGGAGATGCAAGGTCACATATATACGAACACCATCTTCATAAGCATAAGGCCTAGAGTGTTGTGGACAACAAGACGCCAATCAGTAAGAAACCAACGGGAAATATGCACTCGTACAGTAGATTTTTGAGTCAACCTAATTTTCGCTATTAGAAGCTACATTCAAATCTGAGCGCTCATGAAGAGATTAGGGTTAAATTAACAATTTTTTTATTTTTAGCATCTAGCCCATTAAGGCCCCGTTTATTTTGGCTCCGCCGATACCCCCATGGAATTCCTGGTGAACTGCAGGCCAAAATGCTGGTTACAATGGGAGTGCAACGGCAGGTTTCTAAAAGGGCAGTGGCGGGAGGGTCAGACTGATTTAGTGTGTGCTGTGCAGTGCAGGAGGAATAATCGGAGCAAGTCTTTGTGTTTTAAAAAACCTACAAACGCACACATTTGACCTCAAAATGTCCACCGAAGCAGCTGCTGAAGTTAAGGAAATCGAAGAAGCAACTACGAGGAGCAGCAGTCGGATCCTTATCACATAATGAGGAGATATCCTATGATACAAGCTAGCAGCCTAGGAAGCTAACGGATTATTTTTTTTAGCTTGGTCAGACTGTACATGCTAGCAATGCCAGTCCGTTTGTGTCCCCTAATCTAGAGAACTGGCATTACTGAGCCTGAGCCATCACAAATGATTAAAGTGCATGGTCAAAAATGTCCCTTTCATAAATGAAAGAAATGCTTTGTCTTCAGCTGTTGAAATCCTTAATGGGTTCAGTATGTTTTAGAATGTGTCCAGCTAAACAGTGTGACTAGCTATGCAGTGTTTCGTATTAGCCTATGGCTCACTGGTGAAATTACAAATTCGAGGCAGGCTATTGTGGTTTCGACCCCCAGTATTCACGAAAATTAACTTTTGATTATGCATGACCGTGCTAAGCTTTCTATAACTAGATGGCGTGCTAACCACACAACCTTAATGTTTTGTGTTGGCACACTCATGTAACCCCTCCTCAATTGTGTAGTTAACAAGTAACAGGCATAGTGAAAACATCCCATCTTCACGGATGTGTAGAAATCTATTGCATGCATGCCAATGCCTACCTAATCATTTTTCTTCTACCTATGCATTCATAAAACATGTAGAGCTAGGAAACACTTGAAGTACGTTGTGATCCGAAGGACCTCGGAGTCAATACTAGGCTGCGAGTTGAAACCCCAACCACGCCAATGTAAAATGATAATCGTGTGCATACACCTTCCTCCACTTTCAATGGTGAGACGTCCACCCACGCGCCTTTCCTGCAGTCTGACTGGCATGTGCCTGCATAAACAGGGGACCACCGGGTTCCACCATTGACAGCGTAGATTAAGTGGGGAAATTTTTTTTTATAGACTTTCAGAGGACACGGATGTAGCTCTGTAGAAGCAGCCAGCCACATAACCAAGGGCAGCTATTGTTATTCAGTCAACATTGGCAATGCCCGAGCTTGTTCAGCTAACACCCAGTTAGCGCATGTAGTTGGAACATCGTGAAACTAATATTGAATCAGTATAACTTCCGTTGCTAAGTATAAACTTTCTTGATGATTACTTTTAGACTCAATCTATTCATCAGCAGCTAGCTCCAGCTGCTAACCTAGCAGCGTCATAAGCGACCTAATAAATCATTTGATGCCAGCTTACTTCAGTCACAGGGTCCGATGCCTAATCACTAATTAACTGGGCAAACATTTACAGGGTTGATGTTCATAGAGTCACTGACAGTTATGCCTCTCAGTAATAACATTTTTATGTTTAAGGTGAAGATTGTGCCACAATTCCAGGAAAAGGTGCAGGACAAACGCTGACTGTAGTTTTCGGATGAAATAATAGAATAAAACAAAATGATGTGAAGTGAGCGGACCTCTCATTCCGATAAATAAATGATCAAGACCACGAAAGGAAAATGAGCTCAGATGGGCAGGATAGATGGGGGTCCCACTGGCTTTGTTTTAACAGAAACATAAACACCAAGTCCGTTATAGGAACTTACAGGGGGTATTCCCAAGAAGCTGGTTTAAGTGAAAACCTGGCTAAGTTAATCTCATACTAAACAGCCTTCAGTGTCAATTAGTTAAAAAAAGTGACTCCAGGCTTTTATATAGGTGATTTACCAGTTTTTTTCTACCTCAAATTTAACTTACCCTTAGGTATAATATTACTTAACTTGGGAGGTAACAAAAACCACCTATGGAAATAGGCCTCCTGTGTGAGCACATATGTTGAGACTTGTGGTGTGTGTGTTTTCAGGAGGATTCACGATACAGAGGTGAGCCCGGAGAAGGCGGAGGAAAGCCAAGCTGAAGGGCCCAGAGTTACCCCCACCTAGGTCCAAGCCCTGGTGGGCCTCGACCTGCTGCGGAGCGGCTACATGAAGTGCGGTGGAGTGGCTCCAACTGCATATAACATTTGTAATTGTCACATTCGTGATTGGCGATCAAACAACGAGCAAAATTTGACACAGTGCACATGACATTTCTAACCACAAATCGCTTTGCTCCGTTTGGGGGGCAATCGGAGGCACAGTGCGCCAAGCCCCCCACATATAAGGCCTCTGCATGCCCATTGGCACTGACACGCGGTTCAAGTCCGGCTGAGTCATCATGTCCCAATCCTACCCGTTCACTTCTCGCCGCGGATCTTCCTGTCCACCATCTTCGACAGTCCCTGTCTTAATAAGGGCAAATAGGCCCTAAAAGAAATAAATAATAATAGATTATTATTGCTCGGTTTTGATCATTTTTGTGCCATCACAAATGTGGTGATTATGTGTGATTATTATAGGGCAGTGATTGAGGTTTTCTAAAGTATTTAAAGTGGAGCTTTTTTTGGGCTTTAATATTACAGGACAGTCAGAGAGTAGGCCGGAAATGATTGGGCTAGAGAGATGGTGCAGGGTCAAGAAAATGACCGCCGGCCGGACTCCACCGGGTCCCCGTGTGCAATGTGAGCCCAAAAGTGGGGTGCATTTTTTGCGCGCTGTGCTGTGTTTCCTAATCTTTCACTCACCAACTGATTGTTTCCCTCACAGCAAAGTACTTTGACTCATGCAACAGCAACATGGCCAATGCCAATATGAAGAACAAGCAGCTTCCGGCAGCTTCCGCCCGCCGCCCCGCCAGAGAAGGTGGAGATCAACCGGCGACCACATCCCCACCCCCCAGGACCCCCTCAGGCGCAAAGACCTCCCTGATGGCCAGCAAGCTCGCCAGGCAGATAGCAAACACCAATCTCTGAGACACATCTCCCTCTCTCTCTTCCTTATCTCCTCGTCCTCTCCACCTCCCTCCCACCTGGTCCTCTCACTATTCCACCTCCCTCATGTCAGGCACTTGCAGGCCCCGCATCACTTCCCAAAAAACATCTATGCTCCCTCCTTTTTTATCCTACCCTCTTCTCTTCTTTTCCCCTCTCTTCCTCCCCCTCCCTCTTCCTCCCCCTTCCTCTGTCCCCCTCCCCCTACCTTCTCTCTTCCTCCCCTTCCTCTTCCCCCCTTTCCCCCTTTCCCCTCATCCTCTATCTCCCCGCCCCCTAATTCCTCACGTCCTCTCTCTCCTCTGCTGCCCCAACACCACGCCTTCACCAAGATCTCTGAGAAAGAACCCCAGCTCCACCAGTCGAAACCCCTGAGACGCCCCCCTCAATGACCCATGCCCGTCCAGTAGTGCTGCTCAAGAACGATGATTGTCACAGAGCGACTAGCTGTTGGAAAGAGGCTTTTTTTTGTGCAGAGGTGGGCTCCAAACATTACTGTGTACTTTATATTAGAGACGTGAATTTATTAGCATCACTGTTCTTATGGTAGAAAGAAGGCATAACGGCATACTGTGTGTTTAGTGTTTTAAACGGTATTAAGGAAAGGCCCCAAAAATCCTGAAGATTTCTTCTCATTGCATCAAGAGAACCTTCCTAGAAATGATTATTCATGCGCATACCCTTCTAACCTCCCTCTGGGCAGTGAGAAGACGCAGCTCTCCTATAGCTCTCCGCCAAACGCCGCCGCTCCAGGATTTCCCCACCCATTTAAAGGCCTTATAACCCCTCGCTCCACACGGCCATCACCTGTGGACATTTTGGCATATTTGTCCCCACTTCCCTGAGGTGAGCCCTTCCGGTCTCTGCTTCGAACAGACAACCATACCAAGTCCAACATACGTTCTAAGGCTTGAGAAAACGAGAATAAGGAAGAAACTCATAAGTGTGTGTTATGCATTTAATGTCACGTTGTTGCCAATGGAATTGTAAATAAGGAACTACAAAGTTTTGCATTCTAACATCAGGTTTTAAAAGATTTTATTTGTTGTCAAAGCATATGATGAACAAAATGGGAACATATCAAAGCCAAAGATACCGAGACATGTTTGTAGTTTTCTTCTAAAAACATGCTATCAACTAATGTAAAATGGGAAGTGAGTGCACAGCGTTATACTTATTTTTAATCCTTAGTAATGGTGCACTGTTTGGTGAAAGTCTCTAATTGTGTTCACAAAATAAAACATAAGTGATCCTTTCATGAAATAATGCATTCTATGAGTGAGTTGCTGGGAGTAGATATTTGGAGCTACTATGTGATGTAGTATTTCACAATATAAGGATGTCCCAATTGTTTATTCCATGCATATCCATAAGCTCCTTTGATCAAAAAGATTGACCTGGCAGATTACTGTCTCAAAATGCTTTTCTCTACTTTCCTTTCCCCCAAGATAAGACTTGAATAAAAACCCTAGTTCTTTCCACATTGAACAGATCCAAATGGCCTAAAATTCTTATGTGAAGTGAATAAGTGAGTCCCACTCCATCCTCCAAAACATTCCTGAAATGACATTACATCAATTTCCGGTTTTTAAATAATTAAATGTGGAATCAAATGAATCTTCAAATGCAGATTTTAATATAGCCATACAGTCCCTGTGTGCTGGACTACATCAGTCTAATCTACTTACGCAGTTCTAGTTCGAGGTAAGCTACATGACACACCTCCGAGCAACCCATTGTGTTGATGCGCATCTGTTTGAAATTCATACTTTCCACCAACCAGGAGACGTTAGTCATTTCCTCCACACCAAAGCATTTTTTGCCATTGATAGGGGGGGGGGGGATAAAATGGCCTTAAAAATTCAAAATTTTGGAAAATGAATTACGCCCCCTCCAGGGGAATGGTGCCTATGGGTCCATTTTGAATAGATATATTTGTAAATGTAAGTTGGAACCCATCAAGAAATAAACTCCCCCACCGCAACCCAAAAAACAAAATCGGACATGATTTTTTTTTGCCTGTTTTTACCCCTTTTAGCATTAAAGATACATATAACCTATCTTGAGAGAATACTTCTTGTTCACGCTGTCAGATGTTGCAATGTTCTAATGTGTAAGGTACTTATACAAATTATCATTGGTGGCTGGCTGGTAGACTGCAAAGCAAACCATTGAATCCCCAAGGGCAGACAGGCATTTTCTATCAGTGAGGAGGCAGCTCAGACAGTGATTGAAGTAGCAACACTATGTTTTGGACGTTGAAAAAGTGCTGGGGGAAATCTGATAAGGTCGTTTGACAAGGATACTACAAGGATATACAGTGCCATAATACTCAACTAGAACAGGGTGGGAACCTATGTCTTGAGGCCGCATTAAATGCGGCCCCAACAAAATTTCAATATTATGCAGCTTCATATAACTGAGACATATTTGTAAAGGAATCTTAGAATTCATTTGCAAACACAATTCAGATATATTCAGAGGACCTAGAGAAGGTGGGTTCTGATGTAAAAGGATGCTACAATAAAGGCCCTTAAGTGCAGGGGGAAATCCTGGATTGCGTTCATAGTTACCAGGACGGACCCTGTGGCGGACTTTTACGCCCTTGGAGCAATTCGAAGTGGCAAATTGAATGAAAAGTTACCCACACCCTTTACACAGCAGCATAAAGGCCACTCTACGTAATAGAGGTCCTTAATACTGTCCCCTCTAAATGTGAATCTTCAGGGTGCATTCATACGTATTCTGTTTTACTTGGAAAGCGAAACAACATATGCTGGTGAAATGTGGAAATATCCTATCTACTCCTTTCTGTGTAGGCAATGGAGTTAGACAAAGGCGACTCCTATCTCCAGCCTTGTTCAACCAATACATGGACAACCCTCTACCAAACAACGGGGATGTGTATAGACAGGCAGTGTCTGATAGAAACACTGATTAAAAAACCATTTGATATCTGCCATCTTGATCTGGTTTTATTCCCCCCGCACTGTTGGGTTTCAGCAAACTCCTGAATGTTTGCTCTGAGTGCATGGGGTTTGAGTTGATGTACAGTATAATGCAAAAAATAGTGGCTGTTTTGATATATAAATCCAAGGAAGATTTAAAGTTCCTAACGTTTATCCTGCCAGGGCAATCAATATTGTGTATCAATCATACAAAATCTCTTGGTCACATTATCAACTGAGTCAATTGGGTATATGATGCTAACCCCAAGAGATGAGTGTTGCAATGTCCAAAGCAAATATGGTTAGTAAGGTAAGATTAGTTTCAGATGAGTGAAAGTTAAACTTCCTTACTGTAACTCCTATGTAGCAGTCCATTATGGGTCAGCCTATCAAAAAAGACCCTGCGTAATTCCAAGTAGCATAATTAAGTAACCTTAAGTATAATGATTGCTTGACTATATTGGCGAAAAAACCATAGAGTACAGTGCTAGTTAAATACTTTGTGACTTCAGGACCTAAGTACTTCAAGGCTCTCTTTAAAAATTGATGTATAAGTTTCATTCGGTCGTCTGTAAAGCTGTCCAAAACTGGTATTATACGGATTCTCACTAAGCCCCAGATGCAGCTCGTCAGATAACAATCATGTATGTGGAAGCATTGGCATGGCTTGCCCACTTAAGGATGTCCATGACTGATGGTATTTAGTAACATGCTTATGCATATTTCTTTCTTTCTCGTGCCCCCTCTCTCTTTCTTTTGATTTCTATTTTCCCTGTATGGGAGAATTCAGGGCAATTGCGCCACTTTTTTGCAAGTGAATGGCCCCAAGTCGCCCAATTTAAAACCTGAATTCACCAATGTTGATAGTCTCTTATTGGGCCTAGAGCCTGGCAATATATATTGGCTGACTGTAATTGTAGTGATATCATACAAGGGCAACCAGCTTGAAAAACTCTGTTTTTGTTTTCTTTTTTAATTTTAAAGAGTGGTGTGGGTTTTTATATTTAAGATACAGAGTCACCTTGAGGTGTACCATTTTTTCTTCTATTAATAGTGTTAAATTGAAAATCAAATGGATTTGAAAGCATTTATGCAGCGTAATAACAAAACAGTAAAATAGCTTATGCAATAACCAGGCTGTAATGGGCAGAAAATTGCCACTTATGGGTCTTTTTTTTCATTTTCAAGGGGTGGGGGGGTATTTTCACCAAGATACAAGTTACTTATTTTGGGTGTCAAAGTTCTTTGTATTATTAAAGTGTTAATCAGGTCCCAAATGGGCGTGTTGAAATTTTTGAACTTGATGATTATCCCCCCCCCCCCCCCCCTACATTGAACTCAGTTATCTCCTGGAAGCTGACCACTGCCAACACCACCCTCTCCAGATCATCGCCTATTTCTATTCTCAACCCCTTCCAAGGCTTAAAAGTATAGCAATTCATAATGTCGTTTCAATTCAGCCAATTTTGGCCAATTCACAGCACACCTGGGGAAATTGACAGCAATCCAGAGATGTAGCGAAAGAGCAAGGTAAGTGTTGTAAAAGGAGTTGAATTTCATAGACGCATTGCACTAAAACCTACATTCGTTCATCAGCTGTTGTGCAACTATCCTTTTTCGACCCGAACTTCCTTTTCTTTTTTACCATGAATGCAAATAGTTGTCTTGGTTAACTGGCAACATGAAAGTGAGTTCAGAAAGAAATCTTGCCCTACCCATGCTGCAATTGTAATACCTTCTTATCTCATCAATTACTGAAAGAAGCCTAACAGATTGGGTGGAAACTGGTGGATCGAGTCCTTTTCTTTCTTCGCTTGTGTTTTGTATTCGAAATGTGCTGATATTTTAACAACACGTGACAACGAACCACAGTATTCTTTTTACAAAGCTCTTCAGAAGGACGATTTATTTCCCATGGAAGGGCAGATTAAACTGTGAAACAGACATTGCTAAGTTGTCAGTTTGGTGTAAATTACTTGTGCTGATGTCAACAATTAGGCGGATTGTGGCTGATTCAGGCTGCATTAACACTATGCAGAATCATCATATGTGTGGAAAATGGCTGCCTAACTACCAGACCCTCATGAACTGGCAGACAAATGCTGCCAGTTATTGCCAACTGTACTGGCACTGGCGTGTGACCCAATCCAGTGCAACATGCCCAGTGTTAAGTGATGGAACAGCAGGTGGTCTGTGTAGAAGTATTTGTCTCCTACAAGCCATTGGCATTATGTATGCATATTGCTCCACATTCAGTGCTGTTTATGTCTAAGACAGAGTTCCCATTTGTTGTCTGCACTTTGCTTGGATATTACTTCCTTGTGTCCTGTTACATGCCTGAGTGTGTGTGTGTGTGTGTTTGTGTGTGTGGAGTGTTGTGTGTGAGTGTGTTTAGTGAGTGTGTGCGTGGCGTGCGCCCGCGCGTGTAGCAGCACCCTTTCAGTGTTTGCCTCACACAACTTGATCATACCCACAGACCTTGGGTCATACCGCCATCTACATTCTATTCCTTGTGTCCTCCCACCAGCAGCAGCACGTGTATGGGTGGCACCAGGTCAGGTTTATGGCGGTCCCCTGAGCTGGTCAGGATACACCGCCTGGGTACATCACCCAGCTTGCTGGCGCCTGGACTAGTGGCACGGTGAGGTGGGATGGTGACATTGTCACCTATTGACCTTGTTGGATATGTATTTGTGCACTTCCTTTAAATGTCAGCCCAAAAAGCCATGCATGCAGAAGAATGGTTGTTTTATGCCAACTTAGCGTGTGTGTGTTTTGTGTGTGTGTCTGTGTGTGTCTGTGGCTACAGTGTGTGGAGTAGTAGCCATAGTTTTTTCTTCTGCACATGAAGGAGAAAGTATAGTATGAGAAGAAAGTACTTACTGGGCTCAGCATGCTTTAACTCTTGTAGTTGTTTTTCTGTGACTTGCAAAGGAACAGACTGAGGCAGAAAGCACACCTCAATCGAGGCCTCAAAACTTTGTGTTTGTGTGTGGAGCTGTCTCACTGGAATGGAGGTGTGGCGGAGTGTGATAGTTGCATTCCATTTTTCCCTTCTGGAAAAAACTGTGTTTCACCGTTGGGGGGGGGGTGTGGGGGGTTTGGGGGTGGTGTGGTGTGGGGGGTTTGTTGGTTGGGGTGTGGGTCCCCCCGCTTAGATTTTTGGGTTTTGTTTTCCCACCTGTGCTAAAACCCTTGCATCCCCTTTTATTCTATTTCCTTGTCCCCTTTTGGCGTCAGTTTTGGGTGTGGGGGGGTTTGGGTGTGGTGGTGTGGGGGCGTTGTTTCCCCCCGGGAGGCCTGGGGGGGGTTACATTGTCACCGATTTTGGATATTTTTCATTTTTTTTGGGTCCCTCCTGCGCAGGGGGGAGGGTTTACCAAAGTGGGGTTTTGGGGGTTTTGTGGTGTTTGGGCTTGACGGTTTGGGGTTGGCCTTTTTTTCCTTTGAAGGGGGGGAAAAGTATTTTGATTGGAAAAGTATGGTCATTTCCTTTTTTTCTTTTTTTTTTTTTCTGTGGGAATAAAAGGGGGTGGCGGCCAATTTGGGGTATGGGGTGTTGTCTTTCCAGGGGAATGGAGGGGGGGGGGAGGGGTTTTTTGCCAGGGGGGGTTTTGGGGTTTTGGGGTTTGTTCTTTTTCTTTCGAACGCACCAAAAAAAGGCTCCTTTTTTGAGGGGGCCCCAATTTTCGATTTTTTTCATTTGGAAAAAGGTTTTTTTTTGTATTCATTGGGGAAAAAAACCCAAATTTCTTTGAAGGTCGAACTTTTAAAATTAGCCCATTTGTTATTCAATTATCAGAGGTACAAAAATGGGTTTCTTTGAAAAAAAAGGCTTCCAGGAGCGTTTCTTTTAAAAGTCGTTTTAAAAAATGGAAAATTTTGATGGGGGATCCAAAAGGGCCCCCCAAATTAAATTTTATTGATTTAAAAAGGGTCCCGGAGCCCTTTTTGGGGGTGTTGTTGGTGGGGGGTTTTTGGTTTTTTCGGGGGGGAATTTTTCCACCGTGAACCCCGGGCCGGTTTTTGGGTGCTTTGGAACCCGCCTAAGGGGGTTTGGTAGGGGCAGGGGCGGAAAACCCTTGAGTGCTTTGTATTTCCAAACCACAAGTTTAAATTGGGGAGCCAGAAACTTTGGGGGTGCTTTGTTTTTTTTTTCGCTTTTCTGGAACCAATTGAGACCAAAAGGGCATTGAAACCCCCCTGTTTCTGTACCTTTTCAAACACATTTTGAAACCAAGGCTTTTAAAAATTGAACCCCCTTTTTTTTGGGGGGGGTAGTAACCCCCCGGGGGTTTTTTCCTAGGGGCCCCCGGGGTTCTGTTTTATGGACCGGCGGAAAATTTTTGCAGAATTTCGAATTTCCAAATTTTTGGACGTGTCGCAATGGCCGATCACATAGCATAGTACCCACTAATAGCATACCCACCCCACAATACTGGTAGGAGTAAAATGGCTTCCCAGGGGAAAATGTATAAGCATTGTGGCCGCGGATCGTCCCCCTTTGTTTTGTGTTGGTAGGTTTTTGGGGGGGGTGTGTGGTGTGGCGGCGGGTGGCTTTGGGGGTGCGGGGGACCCGTGGGTGGGGGTGTGTTGACCCGTGGGGTTGTTGTGTGGGGTTGCCGGGCCTTTTTTGGGGAATTGCCCCGAACTGGGGGAAGGACCCCCTCCCCCCTTTTGAAAACCCCCGTCCTCAAAACCCGACCTTAGCATCATAACCCCCGTTCCCCCCAACCCCAAACCGGGATCAAAACCAAACCCCACCCCACACAACACACACACACCCCACACCCAACCCAAAAAAACCACACACCCCACACCCACACCCCCACCCCCACAACTCCAAACCACAAACCAACAACCCCCCAAACCACCCCAACCACACACACACACACAACCCACACCCCCACCCACCCCCAAACACAAAACCTCACCCGTTAAAAACCACAACACCACCCAAAACCTTTCCTTCACATCGCGTACAAAAAATTCAATTTTTGGGAAACCAGTCCCTCAAATTACACCATAACAACCTACCATACAATTTCAAGGGGGGGGGGCATTTTTCACCCCCTTAAAATTTACCCCCCCAAAAAACCCACCCAAAACCCAACCACACCCCCCAAAACCTTCTTCTTTTCACCACCAATTTGATCCTTTTACCCCCCAAAAAACCCCACCCCCAAACCCCAAACCTTTTCTTTTGGTTAGTTTGGATGGGATATCTGTCCCCCTACCCCTTTTTAAAAGTTTTATTTCGTTTCCATATTTTTTTTTTTGGTCTTCTAAGAATTATATGGGATTTCTTTAAACTGAAAACAAAAAAATTCAAATCATTGAAACTTTTTTTTGCATTTTCTTAGCTTTAAAAATTAGAGGAATTTTAATTCCCCACTTATTTTGGAGAAACAATTGCCCCCAAATATGCAAAACCCCATGTGTTTTTTTCCTCCCCCACATTAAGGGGGGTGTTTGGAAATTTGTTTGATTTTTATTTGTAAAAGAAAAAAATCTTTTGGATACAATATTGCGAATAAGGTAAATTTTGTTTTTCCCTAACGCAGCCCAGGGGAGGAATTTTTTCCTTGTGGGAGGCTAGGCGGGGGCCAAAACCCTTTTAAAGTCCTCCCCCCCGGCACAATCCCCACACCCCAAAACACCAAAAACCAACACCCCCCTTCAGGGAGGGTCGGGCAAGCACGGCCACTCCCCAGTACAACAACCCCCCCCCAAAACACACAAACAACAAACCCCAACCAAACTAAAATTTCACCCAATATTTCGACCCCACCCCCGTTAGGGGGGAAAAACCCCTGGGGGTTTTAAGCGGGTTTCGGCAAGAATTTTTTATCCGAAAACGGGGGCTCCCCCCAATTCAAAAAATTTTGGGCACCAACGCCTGGGAGACTTTTAAAAAAGCAGGACAGGAACAAGCTTTTTTTGGGGCAAAAATGTTTTTTTTTTTAATTGGCTTTTTTTGGCCCTTGCCCATGCAAAAAAAAGAGGGTCCTTTCCCCTTTGGAACATTGAACCGGGTCAGCCCAAAAGGCTGAAAATTTGGGGAAGGGAAGGATCGGCTAATTCAAAAACAGTGCAACTAAGCAAGGATAAAGGCACGGGGTGTTACGAATTGTGCATGGAAATGTTCCAGTATTTTTACCTGAAAACTTTTATGTCCATTTTTCCCTTGGAATGACCAAAAAATGAGTGGGGAACAACCAAAGAAATAAACCCCCCTTTTTTGGAACAGAAAAAAATTGATTCGGGGCCCAAAATTGTTTGAAAATTTTTAAAAACCCGGGGGAAAAAAAAGCCAAATTTGGATTCACACTTTTTAAAATGTTTTTTTCCCAAAATAAAAAAAAGGGGCAATTTTTTTGAAAAAAATATTTGAAAAAAAGGGGGCCCCAATTTGTGAAAGTTTTTAAAAGCGATACCGGGGGGCCCCATTCAAAATTAAAATTTTTTCTTTGGTTTTCTTAAAATTCACTTTCCAAAACCAGGTTAAGCCATTTTTCAGCATGACCCAAAGTCAGGGGAGATGCTTTTAAAAGTCTATTGTTTAGCAGGCAACTCAAGAATGCTGTTTCGCCCTAAAAATTCTAACCCCCCCCCCAAACAAATTTTTCAAAAAAAAAACCACCATCTTTTGGGGGGGGTGGTGCAAAAGAGTTCTGAAAAAAACCCCTTTGGGTATTTCACATGGTGGGTCATGGGGGCCCCCCACTGAGGGGAGATTTTCCCCGCCCATATGGAGGGGACGCCCTTTTTCCACGAGTTAAATTGGAAAAACTCCCACTTGGCAATTTTTTTAAAAAAATTTTTGTTTCTGAAACAAGAATAGGTAATGAAAGGGGTACTTTAAAATAAGACTTTTCTTAAAAGTTTCCTTTGAAAGTTATGATTTTAAAAATTTGTTAAAACATTCGGGGAAGGGGTTTTGATTTAAATTTGGGGGACCCCTTTTGGGGGAAAAAAATTTTTTGGGGTTTATTTTTTTTTTTTTAGTGAAAAAAATTAATTTTTTTTAAAAGGGGTCACCGTGTCAAAGTGAATTTTTTTAAGCTCTCCCTTTGGGGAAAAGTTTCGTGCTGGGAGGGGCCTACAGGATGCACGTATTTGGAATTTAAATTTTCCCAACCCGACACGCCCCCAAATTTTCCTTAGAAGGATGGTTTTTTAGGAAAAAGTCATTTGTCAAAAAAAACGACACCAAATAAAAACTGGGTTACAAGAAAAGTTTTGGTGTATAAAGTTTTTTTTAGGTTTTTAAAAGAAAAGTACCGGTGAAAAAATGATTTTGGGAAGATTGTGGTTTAACAAAAACCCCGATCGGGGGCCCAATGGATTTACTTAGGAAATTTTGGATCCCGGGGGGAAAAAGGGGGTGTTACAAAAACGGGGTTAACACGGGGCAAATTTTTGAAATTTTAAAATTTTAATTCTCCAAAAAGGGGAAACCCCCCCTTTAAAAACCCGTTCCCAAATTTTGATTGGGGGGGGTTTCCCATGGATTTATTATTTAAACATTAAAATGGGGTGTCCCCATTCCCAGTTTTTTAAAATATGGGCCAAAACCCCCAGCCAGGAAAAAAGTGTTTTTTATTTTAAAAAGTTTTCCAATCCTAAATTCGGGCCAAATTTTGAAAAATCATTTCAAATTTTAAAGGGAGCAGGGGTGTATTTCCCTTAAAGGGTCGGCAGGAAAATTTTTTCTGAAAAGCCCAAAGCCATTGAAAAATGGAAAAAAACTAAATTTGGGTTTTTGTTTGGTACCTTTTTTTTTTTTGGCAAATGCAGGAGTTCAAAAAAGGTAATCAAGAATTCGCATTTTCCGGTTTTCCCCTTTCAAAAAACCCTGTTTTGCCTTTTTCTATTAGTGGAAAAAGCCCAAAAAGAAAAAACTTTTCCCACTTTCAAGGGAGGAATTATCATGAACAACCGAGGGAAAACCCCCTGGGAAAAGGGTTTCAACCCCAAAAGGTTAAAAAATTCCGTTTTTCAAATGTTTGTGAAAAACTTTCAAAGCAATGGAAAAATTTTGCAAGTGTTACGAAAAAGTTTTAATCAAAATCCGAATTTTTTAAAAGGATGGTTCAGGGGGGGGGGGGGGGGGGGGTTTTGTGTTTTTGGGGGGTGGGGGAAAAAGAAGAAAAAAAGTTTTAAAGGGGGTAAAATTTTGAGGCCCAACCGATTTGTGCAAACATCTTTCGGGTCAAGGGTCCCTTTCTAAAATTTCCGGTTCAAATCTTGGTTAACGGCCCCTTAAGATCTTGTGGGGCCAGAAACAAGGTTAACTGCAGGGGTTTCCCTAAAGATGAATGAAAAGCCAGGGGTTTAAACCTGTCCAAGTTTTCCTTTTTAAAAAAAGCAAAAAATTCTGCTTTTCCCATCAAAAGGGCCTGCGGGAAAGGGGGGCCTTTTGATGGGTGGTACAACATGACCTTTTGTGAAGTGCGGGGCCCTTATTAAAGGGCCCTTTTGCTGGGGACTCGACCTGCCTACCACCCAGTTTCGCGACGAAAAAGGGGACAATGGCTTTTGGGGTGAAAACCGGCGAGAGGACCTTTCAGGTTTTTTCCCACTGTATCCCTTTTCCTTTGGTGGGGTATTCCCCAATATAAAAACCCATTCGGGCTGGGAGGGGCCGAAGCTTCCAGTATTTTCCGCTAAAAGGGAAAAAGGGTTGTGTTGAATCGGGCGCACATTCAGGCTCATCCCGAGGGTTTCCCCTGATGGGGGATTTGAATCAGAAACCCCTTTTGCCAATTTTTTGGTTTGGTGGTTTTGGGGCCCACAAAAAAGCGTTTTCCTGGAAGGAAAAAACCCAATTGGCTCCATGTCCAGAATTTTTGGTGAAGGCAAAATACCATTTTTGGCGGGATCGAAATAAAGGGTTCATTTTTAAAATTTGGTTGTGCTTCTTATTGTGTTTTGAGGAGATTAAGTTTTTCCCTGTTGAAGGGGGAATAAGGTTACACCTTAGGATAAAGGGTCTGGGAAACAGTTAGGAACACATTTTTGGCGAAAGTTTTCTTTCCTGAAAAGAATGTTTGTTAAATTCCCCAAAACAAACCCTTTGAAGGACAAATGCCACTCCAAAGGGCATGAGGACCCCCCGTTAAATTTAACAAATTTTATTGTTGAGATTTGGGGTTCCCAATTTAAAATGGTACGTTTAAACCCCCCCACCACAATTGGGAGCAGGGGTTGCCCCCCCCGGGAACCCCCCTTCTTCAATTTGTTTGTTAAGGCGGGTGGTTTTTCCCAACATAGTAGGGGAACTTTTAAAAAGGAAATTTTTCTGAGCAAGCAGTTTGGACCCGCAACCTAAAGGGCGAATTGGGTCTCACTAAAGCATAGTAAAAAAAAGGGACTTTGGGGGAACCTGAGTAAAAAGGCCCATGAGCCCGCTACTTTAAAGGGCCCCCTTTTTGGGTTTTAAAACAAGAAAAAGCTTTGATGAAATTGAGCCCCTATTCCCCCAAAATCTGAGTCCTTTTGCCCCTTTTGGGTTTTGTTTAGAAAGGGACCGTCTGTTTTAAATTTTACCCTGTCTTTTGCCTCATTAACTCACAAAAACCCCTCTGTGACATAAGCCCCCATTTGGACTCCAATGGAGCTTGAAGAAAAAAAAGGGGGTCCAGCCAAAAACCCGGGGGAAAACCCCCGGCTGAACGGAAAAACCCCTTCCCCCCAAAACTTGAAAGGGGCCTTGGGGAACAAGTAAACCCAGGTTAAATGTTTTAAAACCAACCAAACACGTATTTCGCCTTTGTGGGAGAAGGTGACCCCAAAAAGCCCGGATTAAAACCAGGGCTCTTGCTTTTGATGGGTTTTAGGAGGTGCTGGGCTTTTAGTGTGTGGGTCAGAGCAAAATTGTTATAGCTAAAAGGGGGCCATTTGATTGTTTTTAAACACCCCAAAATTTAAAAACTTTATCGGGAATTTCCGCTTCACGGGTATGGGGGAATTTTTATCAATTAGCTACCCGGGAAAGGGTGCTTCAAAAAAATTTTCCTTTAAAAAGGTTTTGTGATAGAAAAACAGGAAGGTTTTGATAGAGAGCCAAAAACCTTTAAAGGGGGCAAAATTACGGAGACAAAATTGGGGAAAAGAGGGGCTGCTGGGCGGGGGCCCGTCTCCCCGCTGAAATTTTTTCACAAGTGAAATTAACAGGGGGGGAATCAATGCTCTTCCTCCCATCAGTAGTACTATAAGAGGGCACATTCAGAGAGGGGCATTTCTAGTTCATAGAGTCTGCAAAATACTAACAAGAACCAAGGACCCCAAAATAAGGCATGAGCCTAAGCAACATGGACCTAAGCACACACCTGGCATACTCCTGCCATTAAAATGCCTGAAACCATTATCACAAGATATGATGATCATAATGATAACATGATTTTTCAAGTTAAAATAACTTAATCACTAGAATGTTACAATGTTACACCTTAGTAAATGTATTGTGTTTTGGGCTTAATTTAAGCCTAGGTCTTTATCATCACATTTATTCATTAATTGTTTATGCTATGATGGTCCCTAAAGTGTTAAGAAATATTAAATGTAAGATTTACATTTATAGTGGCAGTTCCTTATTCTTAATAATAACCTAATGGGCAAGCACATGGCTGAGTTCTTCAGAATAGGAAAAAGACCTTGACCTTGACCTTGACATTGACCTTGACCTTTTAAGGACTATGCTGATACAAATAATCATAGTAATATCAGCAAATAACTCATCATGCCATAATTGATCATTTGTCTCTCATTTGTACAATGGAAGTCTATTAACGTTCTTCAGAATAGCAAATTTGACCTTGGCAATGACCTTTTAAAGTCAAAATCACACATCATCCTCATGTAATTGTCAGAATTGAATTCCTCTCCAAAAATTGGTCAGAATTGATGTATGGCATGTGTATAAACAGTTTAAAAGTAAAAAACACACGTTGTTGTCATAGGCGATGGTGGCCATATTTGGCGGCCATATTGTGAAAAATCTGGCACTATGGTGGACGAGCACCTCCGTGATTTTTAATGTCTAGGAACCCACTAACTCAAATCCAGTGAGAAACGCCCTCAACTCAAAATTGCGAACGGGTCTACAGGGCTGGTCCAGGACATTAACAGTGTTGCGGACATTTATCATTTACTTCAGTTATTATTTTGTTTTGTCCAGCACCTGTGCCACTGATGTGCGCGCATTCTCTGCTTTCTTGATAAAATATTTAATGTGAAAGGAAATTCACAACACGATTCCTAGTCCCAAAGAGAATACACATTCACTGGCAAGGCAATGCTGTAGCACATTTTCTGAGCAGAAGTTCAATGTCTTTCACAAAAAAATCTACAGGTACAAAAATGGCAGATGAAATGAGAATCACAGATAACATAATAAAATGACTAAATACTGTACATAACTTAAAAACAAAAGCATCAATTGAGAGCTAATGTGGGATGTGGGATGTACATAACGGGGCAATGTAGGGATGAAGTCATGAGTAAATCCAGCCCTGTGTTTCAGATGGCGCACTTGTGTCAGTGTTACTGACAGTGCATAATGCTCACAGTGCACTGGGGTCTTTAGTGCATAGTGTTGTGGAAAAGTCTGAGCACTATGCGCTCTGCCCTCACTGGAAGTGACCGGTGAGCATGGCATTAGCTCACCAAAATATCAGGGGGCTACTGTTTATATTGCACAGCGTGTCATGCTTGTATTTACATTTCCTTCATCCCAACTGGTAGCTGTTTCACATACAATACTTGGCTTGGCATGAATTAGGAGATTGTTGCCCAAACTCTTCTACTGAACGGAACGCCATGTTTCTTCCATTTCATTATCAATATGGTGACCGTTTAGTGCGTGCAGTGTCCATCGTTCAAGTACTGCGTTTTTCGCCATTGTTTGGGTATCATCTTGGTGCTTTCAGTGCACTGAATTAACCCAAATTTTCAGCAAGAGCACCATACGCACTGAAACATAGTGCCTGAAGTATTCAAGTGCGCCATCTGAGACACAGGGTATGTCTTTTATGAGGACTTATGTAGGTGTGGTGGCATAGCTGGGTAAATGAAAGGGATGGTAAAAGTTTTATGTGGAGGAGAGGAGTATGTGTGTATGCAGTATGTATGTGGATGTATGAGGATGTAAAGAATCTAATCTAAGTCTTGTGACGTGTGCTTTAGGCCAGTGAGGAGCGGAACTATCACATCTTTTACCAGCTTTGTGCATCCTCCCACTTACCAGAGTTCCAGGAGCTGAAACTAGGTACATCATTGCATGCATACNCAGACTCTCTCTCTCTCTCTCTCTCTCTCTCTCTCTCTCTCTCTCTCTCTCTCTCTCTCTCTCTCTCGCTCTCTCTCTCTCTCTCTCTCTCTCTCTCTCTCTCTCTCTCTCTCTCTCTCTCTCTCTCTCTCTCTCTCTCTCTCTCTCTCTCTCTCTCTCTCTCTCTCTCTCTCACCTTTACTCATTATGTCCCTACAGAGGTCTGTGTGGCATTACAAAAGCTACTTTGATAAAACTCAACTGTTGGGTTGGCCCACGCCGACTCACTAATGTTGCCTCAGTCAGCTGAGCATGTGCGTAGCGTAAATATAGCTTTCAGCTATCTTTGTATTTGTCAGACTTGTGTAGGGAGGAAAAAGGTATGCGTCACATGCCTCAGACATTTTGGGCATTTCTCAATGTTCTAGTGTAGTAAGCACACGTGGAAGTGTGTCAGCCTAATTAGTCACGCCCAGTGATTGGATACTCTTTGGTGAACTCTGCGGAGTATCCAATCACTGGGCATGACTAATTAGACTGACACACTTCCAAGTGTGCTTACTAGAACATTGAGAAATGGCCTTTGTGTCCTCTAAGGCCGGGCAGATGACTTCCATTTTACCAACCAGGGGAAAAACCCCTCCATTAGCGGGGTGGACGACGCAACAGACATGACCTCAACCAGGAAGGCATTCACCGTGATGGGTAAGACAACAGGATGGCTTTCACGGCTTCATCTGACCATTCAATGAATACTTACACCATTCATTCATTCATTCATTCATTCATTCATTCTGTTCTTTCTCGGACCCAAGTTCACTGGTTTCTGTCTGCTTGGCTGCAGGTGTTGATGAGAGGCAGCAGATGGCGCTGTTTAGGGTGCTGGCCGCAGTGCTTCACTTGGGCAACGTGGAGGTCAAGCAACTCCGAGCTGAAAACAGCAGTGTGTCTGTGAGTGGACATCTACAGGAACATCATGCCGTTTGTGTGTGCGTGTGTGTGTGGTGTGTGTGTGTGTGAGTCTGCGTGTGTGCGCGTGTGTGCGCGTGTGTGTGTGTGTGTGCGCGTGTGTGCGCGTGCGTGTGTGTGTGTGTGTGTGTGTGTGTGTGTGTGTGTGTGTGTGTGTGTGTGTGTGTGTGTGTGTGTGTGCGCGTGTGTGTGTGTGTGTGTGTGTGTGTGTGTGAGTGAGTGAGATCAGTGTCTTTTTCTTTGTGGCTAACAGTGGTTTAGTGGTTCTGCTCTGTGTATGTGTCACTGTAATTATTCTTTACAGCCGGAGGACGTAAGCCTCCAAGCTTTCTGTGATCTGATGGGGGTGCCTTCGCCAGAGATGGCCAAGTGGCTCTGTCACCGCAAGTTGAAGATGGCCACTGAGACCTACAACAAGCCCGTGCCCAAGTCGCAGGCACTGGACGGTCGTGACGCTCTGGCCAAACACATATACGCCCGCGTCTTTGAGTGGATAGTAACGCGTATCAACACCGCTCTCAAGGCCGCCGGAAAGGAACACTCCTTCATTGGAGTGCTAGATATCTACGGGTGGGTATTGGGGGGGCCTTTTCGAAGGAGAATTCCTGACAATTTCTCCTTTTTTTAAAATAAATGTTTAGGGCTTTTTTTCTGTCTTTATTGTGACGGGACAGTTACAGAGGGAAAGGAAATGAGTGGGGAGAGAGATACGGGGAAGGTTCGGCAAATGATCCGGGCCGGAATCGAACCCGGGTCGCCGGCGTAGTAACCCAGTGCCCTACTGTTAGGCCACGGCAGGACCGATTCCTGCCAATTTCAACAGACAATTGTATTGCTCACACTACACTTGTCAGTTCATGGCCACGTGGCATTTTTCTTTGTTCATCCCATTTCAAGATTCTGGCCGGTCTAATGGTGTTTGTTTACATTTTTTGATGGAAACAACCGCATCTGTGAGCAATGGCAGTGTGAGCAATACAACTCCGTATTGAAATCAATATGAATTCTCCTTTAATATTCAAAAAGCTTTGTTTGTCTGACATGCTGTCATAATACAAAATTGTCTCTGCACGAAGGCTCACATAATTATGAGACTGAGAGTTATTTGAGGAATGAATGTTCTGTGTGTGTAGTGCAGTTGGAATGAAGGAAGCTTTCGTCATTTTAAACTGACAAACTTTGAGAGTCAATTAATGTAAATGTAAATTCATGTGTAATGTAAAGCATCTACACATACTGCATTCGTGATGGGTGCAGTTACTACTGATTAGGTTTTACATTTGTGTGTCATGCATTGTATTGCAGATCTGGGGTACGTATCTCGAAAGTGTCTTTGCTAACGACGGTAGCAACGTCCTTCGTAAGAGCGACTCAACTCTCTCTCGACAGCGACGCTCACCACTAAATCCAAGGGTCTTAAGACGGTCTTAAGACGGTCTTAAGACGGTTACCAACGAAAAGAATCGAGAAACGGAGCCCTGTAGTACAAACAACCCAACAACCAAACAACTTAGCATTAAACTAGTATGGTATGATGCAAGCTTGAACTAACATCCAAAGAAGACTGCTTCCCAAAGTTGTTGTACCAATTTGGTCTGAATTAAGTTGATTTGAACCAACACAGTTCATACCACAACAACATATGATACCTCCAGAAGAGCCACTGTTGTTGTCGCTTTTACCTTCTTTTTCTTCTCCACTATGTTTAACCAGAGACAATCCAAATGCAGAGAATCTTTGGTTTAACCTCTTTTACTCTTCCTTCTGCAGCTTTGAGACGTTTGAAGTGAACAGCTTTGAGCAGTTCTGTATCAATTATGCCAATGAGAAGCTCCAGCAGCAGTTCAACCTGGTGAGTTCACCCCATTGAATTCCAACACAGATCTTTTACTGGAACTACCAAGAGCTTAATTTCCCACCTTATACATATAGTAGGTGATGGTCCTGTATATATAGGGTTTCAAAAATACACACTTTAAATCATTGTAAATTAGGTTGCAAAGTCATGTATTTAAAAAAAAAATAATAGAATACATTTCTCTTTATTCACTTATGTTTTGTCACTGCCCATTCTGAAACTGATTTCAAATGTCTTTGCCATTTTTATCGGGCAACATTAAATAGCAGTGTGAAGTGGATTAAATGTGTTAATGTGTATAATTTCAAGATTACACTTTGGTGATCCTTGATGTGGTTGTCTGTGTGTGTGTGTGTGTGTCTTATCAGCATGTGTTTAAGCTGGAACAAGAGGAGTATATGAAAGAAGACATCCCATGGATGCTCATAGATTTCCATGACAACCAGCCTTGCATCAGTCTGATTGAGGCGAAGTTGGGCATCCTTGACCTACTGGACGAAGAATGCAAAGTAATACACACACACACACACACACACACAGAGAACTTCACATTTACCCATATCACCACTATTGACCCAATACACATTGTCACTTCCATTTTCAATTGTTGAAGCTTAAAAACTTACAAACGCCACTACAAGCTCTCTCCTATGTTCTGTTGACTGATGTTCTAATTTGATTCCTGTGAGATGGTCTGATATTATCAATTAATTTTATTTATTTATTTATGTTGCACATTTTGGACATTTATCATCTGAGTTCACACATTTCTCACCAGAGTTCATCCAAGACACTGTAAATAAAAAATAAAAAATGTACATCATATAAAAAGCACAATACATGTGGCCCTCAAAAGTTGGCTGTGTGTGATTACAACTGATTGAAGCACGTTTACGTTTACGGTATAACATGTTACACTTGTTTGATTCAACTTAACTAAATGAAAACACATCCATTCCACTGTCCTTCTGCTTCTTCTCAGATGCCTAAAGGGTCTGATGCATCGTGGGCCCAGAAGCTGTACAGCAGTCATGAGAGGAGAAGCAACCACTTCCAGAAGCCACGCATGTCCAACAGCGCCTTCATTGTCTTGCACTTTGCAGACAAGGTACTAACACACACACACACACACACACACACACACACACACACACACACACACACACACACACACACACACACACACACCTTTGCACGCCACTTGGGCTATACGATGCAATGGACACAAACACTCACACACATTTCACTGAAGGCATTACAACACCATGGTCCTGAGGACCTTTTAAGACTGCAACTCTTTTTTTTTGCCTCCAAAACGCGAGAAGTGTTTCGAGTATTCCAAATCCAAGCACTTCCTGTTAGCTGTCCAAGTTGTATACAACGTGGAAGCGCCTGGCAGAGAAAAAAACGCCCCAGTCTGAAGCCCTACTAACTCTGCCGTGCCGACAAAACATTGTCTCATCCATGACTCCCCCATCCATACCAACCCCTTAATTCCCTCTGTTCTTTCTAGACTAGTCACTTTTTATGTTCTTTATGTTTTTAACCCCCCTCCCCCAGGTAGAATACCAGTGTGATGGTTTCTTGGAAAAGAACAAAGACACTGTCAACGAGGAGCAGATCAGCCTCCTCAAGTCTGCTAAGGTGAGTATGACCTAATGATGTGAGTGGGTGGTGTTTTATTATATACTATATTTTAATTTTTTCATAAAACAAACACACGTGTGACACAATCCCTACCCCATTGTAACACTAGTTATAAAAAATGCTCAAAAGGTGGAATTAAATAATTACAGTACTGTACGTGTGTGTATGTTTGTACACCTATATGTACGATGTGCATGGTAATTCTGATCAGTGTTTCTTGGCAAGTCTGACGTGTGTGTGTGTGTGTGTGTGTGTGTGTGTGTGTGTGCGTGTGCGTGTGCGTGTGCGTGCGTGCGTGCGTGCGCGCGCGCGTGTGTGTGTGTGTGTGTGTGTGTCTGGTGTAGTGTGAGCTGTTGCTGGAGCTTCTGGAAGAGGAGTGTGTTCATGGTCAAAGTCGCCTGAAGACACCAGCAGCACGCAGTAGCACTCGCAAGAGTGTCGGCCTACAGGTACACACACACACACACACACACACACACACACACACACGCACACACCATTTACTGTACATCTCAAAACTGACCATAACAGTGTATGTTCTTGACTAACTTGTGGTTGACCTGCCCTTATCCTAGTACTTGAAACAGATTAGCCGAGGGAGCGAAGATAGCTCTGCCGCGTGAAGGCACAACACATTCTGAAATACTTCCGCCCGTTCCAATCAATCTTACCAAGAAAGTAAACAGTCACACAAAAAAATGTACAATCATTTGCGATTGCAGAGTTGGTTAGATATACTCTGCCACATTATATTTTATCCAGAGACTGCCCAATTAAATAGCATTGCTTTGTCAGTGAAAACTGGTTGCCCACTAATATGTTTAGTTAGTTACTATTAGTTAATTAATAATTGAGTAACGTCACCAGCCTACTGAAGCTTATTCTGATGCTGCTGAGAATGAGATCATTAACATCAGTCAGTCAAAACAACCAGGTTTAGTCTACCCTGGTTTAACTAGTTAACCCTGGGTTACTGCTGAGTAGGTTGAACTCCATTAGTAAACAATCAACTCCCAAGTCTACTATGTACCTCGAAGTTGGAGCTGCAGGATTAAAAAGAGCCCTTTAATAAGAATATTGGTGGTGCACTCAGACACAGACACAGAATCTTATACACTGAGGACAAACAAGAAGATGCTCACACAACTTATCTTGTAAACATGGGTCTTCCCTAAGAATTGTGTATGTGTGTGTCTGTGTCTGTGTCTGTGTCTGTGTCTGTGTCTTCTATCTGCAGTTCCGTAACTCTCTGCAGTTACTCATGGACACTCTGAGTGCCACTGCCGCTCACTATGTACGATGCATCAAACCCAATGATTGTAAAGCTGCCTTCACGTAAGTCTCCTTTTTTTTACTGTAGGTAGGTGTCCATGACTGATTTCACATGCCCTTTTTGGGAAAAGGTGCCCTCTGCCTATTAAAACCTAAATATCTCAGCCTCCGAAGCACATACAAACGTGAAATAAGATGCAAGCTAGGACCCCCATCTTGCATTAGAATGTGTTCTCTAGGTCGTTCTCAGACGAGCCTTCCATCGTTGCTTCCGGTCATCCCGATTCTCCATACATCTTTTCAGTTCGCTGGTACTCTGGGCTCTGGCGTCCTTCTTGAGTATGTCCACAAATGTTAGTGTGGGACGTCCTCTTAACCGACACCCATGTGATGGTTCCCATAGCACCAGTTTGCTGGCTGGCAGTTCTGGGTGCCTTTGGCAATGTCCTGCGAGTCTCATTCTCCTTACAGCTATCTTCTCGCTCACCCTTGGTATTCCCTCGTATAGGATTTCGTTGGTTACATGTGCACTTTTACTGATGTTAAGCGCAGCATCCTGGTGTAGCACCCATTCATTCTGTTCATTCAACTCTAACATACCCACATTTTTAATTAAAAAAAAACTCAACTCTCAAGAGCCTGAATGCAGTGGGTACAGTATGTCACTTCAGGAGCCAAAGGTCAAACAACGTATGCGCAGCATCAGGCCAGAAATGAGTTAAATGAGACGCCGCTTGTGTCTTTGTGTATGTATTTTGTATTTGTGTATTATTATATTCGTGTATGCGTGTTCGAGGAGTCTGTATTTATGTATATTGTTATGTATATATATGTGTGTATAATTATTGTGTATGTGTGATTGTCAGGATGGACTCAGTGCGCGCGGTGCAGCAACTCCGAGCATGTGGAGTTCTGGAGACCATACGTATCTCAGCAGCTGGATTCCCCTCCAGGTACCTGCTAACGCACGCACGCACACACACACACACACACACACACACACACACACACACACACACACACACACACACACACACACACACACACACACACACACACACACACACTGTGGGCACACACACACACACACACACACACACACACACACACACACACACACTGTGGACACATATACACACACACACACACACACACTGTGGACACATATACACACACACACACACACACACACTGTGGACACATACACACATTTTAAAACACACACTCTCCTCACACGAAGAAATGCATACTTCTTAAAAACCGTCTGCATGCTCTATTTTCCTTTCAAGGTGTTTATGAGCATATTCCATTTCTAGNGTGTAGTGGAAAGTGCACACATCCAGCAAAAAAGCATCAGCAGGTGCCAGATCAAAAAACTGTCACATGTAGGAGCGGGAAAGGATCTGCACACTGCTTGGAAAAGACTAAATTTATTGGGAACAACATTTCCATCATAGATCTTCAGATGCCTGAAGAAGATCTATGATCGAAATGTTGCTCCCAATAAAATAGTCTTTTGCAAGCAGTGTGCAGATCCTTCCCCCCTTCTACATATTCCATTTCTAACAATTAATTTTGTGCGTTCGTGTGTTTGTTGTGTATATGCTTTTGCCACAGATGGACTTATCAAGAGTTCTTCACGCGGTACCGTGTTCTCATGAAGCAGTCTGATGTGCTTCAGGATCGGAACCTCACCTGTAAGAAGGTTCTCCCGCGACTGCTTCTGGTAGGGTCATGTGAGTTCAGATTTCAGGGAGGTCAAAGTTCATGGGGTGAGGGATCAGGCCCAGGGAAGGGTGTTGAGGGTTGCTTGTGCTAGCCAGGCCGCGCCCTCCTAGTGACTCAACATCTTCAGTGTTGCTTCTAGTCAGGCCAAGAGCAATATAAATGTCGTTTCTGCGCTCCGGAAAAATCTGGAACTCCTCACACTTTGTCGGGAAGCAAACAACCAGTAGCAAAACAAGGGAGGCGGGTCAACAATGCCGTTTGGGAAATGTTAATTGATATGCTCTTGGTCAGACCAAGTCGTCTCCAAGAAATTTGAAAGTCGATGATAATCAGGCTAGGTCTGTGCTGTCCTTCAGGCCTGACTAAAACATGAAAAGTATGGTCTGGCACCACACCAGTCAAACTGGTTTGCATTCAAAACGGGCATGTACCGTTCAGATTATCTTTGACAGTGCAGTGCTAGACCAATTTGCCAGGTAGAAATATTTTCTTCCCGGGCAATGGGTAGCTACTCTGGCGACCTGGCCCGACCCCTTTGCCGACCCTTCCCCATTCACTTCCTGTCTGCCTCTCCTACTCTCCTGTCTTCAATAAAGTCAAAAAAGGACAAAAATACTTTTTAAAATGTTCCTCCTCTCTCCTATTCCCTTGCTCTCAGGATGAGAACAAGTACCAGTTTGGGAAGTCCAAGATCTTCTTCCGTGCGGGACAGGTGGCCTACCTGGAGAAGGTGCGCTCTGACAAACTGCGAATGGCTTGCGTGCGTATCCAGAAGACTATTCGCGGTTGGCTGGCGCGCACAAAGTACGTTGCCATGCGGAGGGCAGCCATCACCATCCAGAGATACGCCAGGGGCCTGCTGGCACGCCGGTGAGGAGGGCCAGGAGGGCGGTGGGTGGGGTGTGTAGAGAGGATGGTTACTGTTAACAGGAGGAGTTCCTGTGGGCTTTTAGTTATTGGGTTTTAACTGTACAGTGCCCTCCATAATTATTGGCACCCCTGGTTGTGATGTGTTAAAAGCCTTAAAATAAATTCAGTGTTTATTGCAGAAGAATACTGTCACACTGAAAATTGTAGGAAAATGTAGCCTTCAACTCAAATGAATTGTAAGAAAATAAAAAAAATCCCTGACTGAAAAATAATTGTTTTTCATTAAATCACCTGTTCCACAATTATTGGCACCCTTAACAATTCCCAGGAAATAAATATAATTGAAGCATTTCTGTCATTTCTACAGTAGTTTACAAAGTTTACCAGAGTATGTAGGAACATTTAATTAGTAATTCATCACTTCCTGTTTCCCTGGGGTATAAATATGACGTGACACCGAGGCCATTTCTCTTATCCACTCTTAAACATGGGAAAGACAAAGGAACACAGCATACAAGTGAGGCAGATGTGCGTCGACCTTCACAGGTCAGGCAGAGGCTACAAGAAGATTGCCACTCAACTGCAGCTGCCCATATCCACTGTGAGATGAATAATTAAGAAGTTCAAAACACTGGAACAGTGGTAAACAAGCCTAGACGAGGACCCAAGTTTCTTTTGCCACCACGCACAGTGAGGAGGATGGTAAGAGAAATCAAAAGATCTCCAAAGCTCACTGTTACAGAATTACAACAAATGGTAGCATCCTGGGGTCACAAAGTCTCCAAATCAACCATCAGGCGCTGTCTACACACCAACAAGCTGTTTGGAAGGTATGCACGGAGAAAACCTTTCCTCACTCACAATCATAAACGCAAATGTCTGGAGTTCGCCAAGCGGTATTGGGGCCTCAACTGGGACCGTGTGCTTTGGTCAGATGAGACCAAGATTGAGCTTTTTGGCAACGAACACTCTAAGTGGGTCTGGCGTGCCACGAAAGATGCGCATGCTGAAAAGCACCTCATACCCACTGTGAAGTATGGGGGTGGGTCAGTGATGCTGTGGGGCTGTTTCGCTTCCAAAGGCCCTGGGAACCTTGTTAGAGTGCATGGCATCATGAATGCTTTGAAATACCAGGACATTTTAAATCAAAATCTGTTGCCCTCTGCCCGAAAGCTGAAGATGGGTCGTCACTGGGTCTTTCAGCAAGACAATGACCCTAAACATATGGCCAAATCTACACAGAAATGGTTCACCAGACACAAAATCAAGCTCCTCCCATGGCCATCTCAGTCCCCAGACCTCAACCCCATTGAGAACCTGTGGGGTGAGCTGAAGAGGAGAGTACAGAGGAGTGGACCCAGGTCTCTGGATGATTTAGAAAGATTCTGCAAAGAGGAATGGCTGAAGATCCCTCTTTCTGTCTTTTCCCATCTTGTGAAACATTATAGGAGAAGATTAGGTGCTGTTTTGTTGGCAAAAGGGGGTTGTACAAAATATTAACACCAGGGGTGCTAATAATTGTGACACACATTATTTGATGTCAAATAATTATTTCTTTATGTGGGATTTTTTCCCCACTGAATAAATGCACTTGTATTGAAGGTTGGATTTTTCTCTTTTTTTCCATTAAGGTCCCATATTATTTAGAAAAAAATAATAATAATTGGAAGCTAAAAAACACATCTCAACCAGGGGTGCCAATAATTATGGAGGGCACTGTATGTGTTGAGAATGTTCCTTTTGTGGATAAGTTCTCTATTCCATGCATTATTTATGTTGTTTGGGCTCTTGACTTGTCACTCTTTAGGCACGGTTAGTTAAGGTGTGTGTGTATGTGTGCGCGCACGCGCGTGCACGTACATTCGTGCGCTCGTTCGTTCGTGCGTGCGTGCGTGCGTGCGTGTACTGTGTGTGTTGGCCATGTCTAATGTCCCCTGCTGTCCCTACAGTCTGGCCTCGTCCATGCGTAAGTCTCGGGCAGCGCTGATCATCCAAACGCACCTGCGCATGTGGATAGCCCGCAGGAACTACCAGCGACAGAGAGAGGGCGCTCTACTGCTCCAACGCCTTTACAGGGCATACGCTGCCAGACAGGAGTACCAACGAGTAGGAACACACAAACACTCACACTCACTCACTGTCTCTCATTCTCTCTCTCTCTCTCTCTCTCACACTCACTCACTCACTTACTCCCTCTTTCTCTCACTCACTCTCACTCCCTCTTTCTCTCGCTCACTCTCTCACTTACGTGAATATGAACATGAGGTATTGCTGAAGAATGTATGTGCTTGTGTTTGTGTCGGTGTATCTGTGTCCTCAGGCGTGTAACGAGCGTAAGGTGCGTCTGCTGCAGCGCTGGGTCAAAGGCTGGCGTGCCCGCGTGTGGTACCGGCGCGTGCGTGCTGCGGTGGTGCTGCTGCAATGCTGCGTGCGGAGGATGCTGGCGCGGCGGGAGCTCAAGCAGCTACGCGTGGAGGCGCGCTCTGTGGAGCACTTCAAGAAGCTCAACGTGGGCATGGAGAACAAGATCATGCAGCTGCAGCGCAGGCTTGACGAGCAGGTAGCTGAGGACAAGCAGACGTGGCCAGTGTTGCCAGATTGATCGGTTTCCCGCCCAATTTTGCTGCTTAGGATGGCCGTCTGGGGGTTGAAAATGCCCAATTCTTGGCCATAGAAATCAATAGAATAGGACGGGATTTAGTGCTTCCAGGCGGGTTTTTAGCATTTTTTGGGCTAGAAATCATCAGCCTCATCTGGCAATCCTGGCTGTGGCTTCATCACACCCTCCGCAATGGGGCACCTAAGTCACGCCCTTCTACTTCCGATCCGTGGGGCTGGAGCGCTCAAAATTTTGAATGGGAGTTAATGGAGCGAGTCAAGCTAAATCCTCATCCCGTTTGGCATGTGCGCCGGATTTCACATATGATGGCAGTGAATTTGAAAGGTTTGGATTTGCGTCGTAAGACCAATCATTAGATTTTGCGCAAAACTGTTAGAGACTACACGTGCGCCTCGCATATTTCATGTGAACCGAGGCACAGCCAACCCTACCGCTGCACCGCGGCTTAAGTGGCTGCACGTCGGACAACGTCTGTTGTGTAGTCCAAATCATTTAAAAAATATATATATATATTATTAGGGGCTTTTATGCCTTTATTTGATAGGACAGTCTGACATGGTGACAGAAAGTGAGTGGGACAGAGAGACGGGGTGGGATCGGGTAATGACCCCGGCCGGACTCGAACCGGGGTCCCCGTGGGCATGCAAGCCCAAATGTGAGGGGCTTAGCACGCTGCGCCACAGCGCGCCCACAATTACATATTTTTGCACGCACACAACTCAAAAATCGCTTGCCAAGTGAAGTCAACAAGCAGACCATTGGTTGTTATTAATTCTGAGGCACAGCATATGTGATCGACGGGGAAATGCGAGGTGGATCGGAAAATAGCTTTGATCAGTCCATTACAGCCCAGTCAAAAGTTTTTGCGTTCCCAGCCCCATGAGCCGCCCGGAAGGGGTGGAGACTTAGGTGCCCCATTTGATGATGTTATTGTAACTTCAACTTGAGTCAAAACCCACAATAGCCCTTTTGCGACTAATCAGTCACTGCAACTGTCCAACTGTCTGAAAATAAGCAATCTTCTGCATCTTTATTCTGTGTTAATGTTCCATGAAACCGCTGACATCTAGTTGCATCATGGATGAGGCCAATGTTGGCAACATGGGTAACTGACTGTCATTGTTCTGTTTCCCATTGCTCTCCCCATGTTTCGTCAGCACAAAGAAAATCGTTTGCTGATGGAGAAGTTGACTGCGCTGGAAACTAGCCATGCCGCCGAACAGGAGCGTCTGATTGGACAGTTGGAACGGCTTAAAGGGGTGGAGGAGGTGGGCAGGAGCCAGTCGGAACGTTTGGTATGTATGGAGGCGGAGCTGTTGTCTAGCAAGCAGGAAGTGGAGCGGCTTAACCAGCAGCAACAGGAGCAGCAGCAGAAGGCTCAAGAGGAGCGGGAGACTTGGGAGCAGGTGGGTCTGTGGAAATTACCATTGTGTTACCATTGGGTGGTGCTGTTGGCCCAGACTTGTTTATACATTAACCCATGAATCTGGCCTAGCCTTTGCTCGGGCTGCTACTCCGACGACCCGGGTTTGATTCTGGCCCGGGTCTTTTGCCGATCCTTCCCCGTCTCTCTCTCCCAACTTGCTTCCTGTCTCTCCTCGAGTGTCTTATTTTGAAAAATAACGGCTTAAAAGCCCCCCCAAAAAAAACCTTTTAAAAAAGACCTAATGATTCTTAAAAACTTCAATAGAATTGTCACCACTGTGTAAGATTTTTAGTTGTTTATTTCCAGAATCCATGCTACCCATTCACTAATGTTACCTTTTTCATGAATACTCAACACCACCAAGAAATTCGAAGTATACATTATGACTGGTAAAATTGCACTTTTCATACTTGAAAAGGGGGATCTTCTCTATGGTCCGCCATTTTGAATGTCAAGAAATAGAAATTTTTAGCTGCAACAATTACTGTACTTGTGCCATACTAAAAACTATTAGTTTATTACTTAGTAAACTTTCATGAAAAGATCAAATTTGGCAGTTGGCAACCTAGTTTCAATAAGCAACATAGTTGCAGTACCTTTTTTGACCATTTCCTCCACAGTGTACCTTTTTAAACATGCTGTTGAAATGTTTCCATGTCTTGACAGCGCGTTGCTGAGCTAAACGAGCTGAATGTTCTCCTGAAGAGTGAAAAGGAGAAGATGAATAACCTCATCCTAGAGCAGCAGCAGGGGATGGGTATGTAATGTAGCACAGTATATGCAGTATGTCTGCATAAATACTCACTGTGGACCTTACGCCTCTAAGAATCCTGGTCCTAACCTACATTGACCTTATGACTCTACAATCTCTATCTATCTATCTCTTCTTCCTCTGCCTTCCTGCTATTTCTGCCTCTCCTCTCTACCTCTCCTTTTAAATCCATCTCTAACAATGATGTTTTTTTCCCCCATTTGTTAAGCACTTTGAATGGCATGCCTTGTATGATACAGTGCTATACAAATGCTACTATCACTATATCAGAATCGTCACAATAGGACATAACCGGAATGCACATCACTACCTCTTTTATTAATATGTATGTCTACTGTTGCCCAGTCTTGCACTTTATATGTCTGTATGGGTATTGTATTGTACTCTAGGTGTAATGTATCTATACCGTCTATGTCTAATTGTCTATGTCCACACCTAGAGTCTAGAGCAGGGGTCTGCAATTAAGTTTGGACGCTTTTTTGGCACCGCGGGCCATAGCTCTTTTTTGGGGGGGAGGCGGGATTCTGCCATTTAAATGATTAATTATTTATCGATGCAAAATGTCGTTGTTGAAAGCCTTGAAAAGAAAAAAACGATTCAGAATGCAGGACCTGAATAGAAGAATGGAAGCAGAGGTAGCCTATGCATTTACCCTGCCTGCATTTATGAATGCCAAGCCTGCGTGTCTCATTTGCAACGAGGCTGTTGCCGTTTGCAAAGAATATAACATCAGAAGACACCATGAGACAAAAATGGCCAGTTCAAAAACGCGTATCCTCCTGGGACAGAGGTGCGAACGAATAAAATCAAAGCACGGGAGGCTGGATATGCACACAGCAACAAAATACTCGGTGGTGGACTTAGCAATTTGGGGGCCTAAGGCGAATTTAGCTAGGGGGTCCGTCGGCCCATTTCACATCACATTTTTTTTTAACAGAAAATCTCTATTTCGATTTTTTAAAATCACGATTTTCCATTAAAAAAAAATTACAAACAAAAAAACTGGCAATCTTGGGCTACAAACCTTCCTGGACAGATTTCAATGAATATTTGCAACTTTTCATGCAAAAATTTAACAAACTAAAATGTGAAATTTTCTGTAATCCCATTTTCACTTTAATATGAAAGCAGAGTGATTTTTCCCCCCTCACTGAAGTGTTATTTCAAATGTGCATGCTTACTGTCACCTATTTGAAGTGACCATGGGAGACTTTTCAATGCTTCTGTGGGGAGTAGACAGTAGCGTAAGATAAGCGACAGGTGGACACTGTTTTCTGACAGAACAGCAGTTTGCAGGCATTTGGCGTTTTCAGGTGGATATTGTCTTCGTGGATGTTAGATATTCCAACTTTCCAAAACTAATCAAGGAGATATTTACTGAATAAACCGAAAAGTGCGCTCTCTGTCAAGCGGTCGCCCTGACCCAAGCCATTGAGAAGAGACGCGCGTGCAGTCAGGTTAAACAGAAACACAGCCTTCACGCTCCCCTCGCTCGCGTGCCTGTGAAATCTAATCGAAGTAGCCAATTCCGCGCTCAATGCGCGAGTTGCCATCTTGCCTGCACTTCTCATATGTTGGATGTTGGATTTCATGGGAGACTTTTAAATGTCGCTGTGGGAAGTAGACAGAGTAGGCGACAGGTGCACACTCTTTTCTGACAGAACAGCAGTTTGTAGGCGTTTGCGTTTTCAATTGGATATTATTGTTTGTCTTCGTGGACGTTACAGACAGCCTAAGTTCCAAAAACTAATCAAGCAGACATTTACTGTATAAACCAAAAAGCGTGCTCCCTGTCAAGTGGTTGCCCCGAACAAACCCTTTGAATACGCGTGCACAAGATAACAGAAACATAGCCTTCACTCTCCCTGCGCTCGCGTGCCTGTGAAGTCTAATCAAAGTAGCCTATCGCAGTAGGCCTAACCCTAACATACTCCATGCTCAAGGCATGAGTTGCTTTCTTGCCTGCACTTCTCACAGTGTTATTAAAAAAATCAGGATTGCCGGTGTTCAGGTTTTTATCTATGGTTGCTTTGTTTCTTTTGAGTGGTGACGCTGTGCGTAGTCTAACAACACTGAACATAGCAAACGCTATCTGCAAACGTCTCGTGCCTTCCTATTTTTTGTGCTCCGCTTGATGTTACTGACCATGAAGAGTTTGTTGAGTGTGGCGCTTGACAGTTATCCTCCTTATTTAAGACATCGTTGAATGTTCAGGGACTCGCCTGGCGCGCATGGATGGAATATTCCATTTTAACGCGAAAGAGAGGGGGTGCACGGAATCTGTATTTTTTTTTGTAATGTATTGTATTGTTCTTGTTTCCAATTTAAACATACAAAATGTATTAGTCATTAAAATCACCATTTATCTGTGAATAACTGTCCAAGGGCCCCAATTACCAGCTATAGGCCTATGTGAAATTTGCAGAGGGGGTCAGAGGGGGCCCCTACAGCTGGTCTGAGCTGGATGGGGCCTAAGGCGGTTGCCTAGCAACGCCTCAATGCAAAGACCGTGCCTGGGAGGCTGGATATGCACACAGCAACAAAATAATTGTCACCGAGCATCAGAGGGTTACGAGTGTGTCCCTTAAAGGAGCATGGGTTCTTACCCGTCACAACATACCATTTACGGACGTAAAGGTTTTTAAGGAAGTGATGGCTGTTTTGGAGGAGCTGGTTGATAAGTCAATGGATGGAGTGATAGCCTCAGTGAAACAAATGCCGCTCTCAACTTTCAGTTTCGCACCGTTGACCCGCGGGACCGCTAGTTATCAAATAGACTACTAGTGTGCGTCTTTTCCCTCAAACGCAACTCTGTCATAACGCAATGATCAGACCTCGTGTTTTTGTTGTTGGGGGGAGATTCATTAAGAACAAGACAGTAACACAGCCTGTGATGGTAACACCCTTTGCAGTGGGCTATTTGAAAAGAGAGAAATTACCAACCGGTTACGGTTCCCAGCTGATTTGGCGACGTCTTCTGTGTCCTAATATCCTCACGTTTTAGTAGTTAGAAATAGGTGTTCAGCAGTTGGGCTACTCAAAATAGTTCTGGTTATTGATTCTCTATCCCTTGTACTTGTCCCCAACATGACAGTCCTTTCACAAATTATGCGTGATACTGGAAAGTTCTGTCCAGCTCTGGTATTTCTGTTGTTCCCGCGCTGTGTTTCCACATGTATAGAAAAGCGTCTTGAATTTACAAACAGCAGATTCATTACAAAGCGCAAGTCAAGAGCTGCCACGCAAAATTTGAGCTGTCAGAGAGGACAGTGCAACGAACGGCCTTTTGACTTTCTGACGCTTCGTGGAATTAACAGAATCGAAAGTGTCTCGCCGCGGTGTGGGTTAGCCTATTTGGGCTTTCACTTCTTTCTTTATGATTTATTTTAATTGGGCCATTTCACATTTGAGCAGACATTGTTATGTTGTTAATTTAACGAAACCTAGACTATTTTTTACCTTGCCCACTGGAGGAGGGAGACAGGACACTTTCTTTCCACAAGATTACGCGCACTGGCGTGCCAATACCGTTCCGACCTGTGCGTCATGAATAAGTGCAGGGATGTTCCACCTGTTATTGATTTTGCCACTTTAGGACTATCATCTATACCTCAATAAATGTTTCGAAATGTGTGAATGTATGGAATTGCTGTATGTATTCCCTTTTTTTAAAAAAAGTACAAAAAAATAATATATATATATTTTAATACATCAAATTAATGTCATCTCGTGGGCCAGGCAGAATAGATGGCGGGCCAAAATTGGCCCGCAGGCCCCTATTTGCCGACCACTGGTCTAGAGTCTATGCCTGTCTGCATGGGAAAGTAAGAAACGTAATTTCAATTCTTGACTTGACTTGACTATGTTGGGGGAAGGAATCCATTTTTTTTACACTTGACTTAATCGTGTGTGTCCAGAGGAGCAGCAGGAGGCTCATGAAGAGAGCGCTAAGCGGCTCCAGGTGGAGCTGAATGAGGAGAGGAGCCGCTACCAGAACCTACTGTCAGAACACCACGAACTGGAGGAACGCCACGGTGACCTGAAGAAACAGGTGGGCTCTCATCATCACGACACACACACACACACACACACACACACACACACACACACACACACACACGGGTACGGAAATGCATCCATTTGTACAGACCTATGTACATGCACGGTACTACTGACACATACTGTACACATACTAACAAGGGGTGATTATATCATGGTTCATGCTGATTCTCAGCTGAACATTAGGTTGCCTCAATGTGTCTCGTTGGGGAAGCGGGAGGGGTGAGAGGGGGCAATGACATTTGGCCTTAAAAGTGCACTGTGTACATTTTTTAGTCGTTTATTTCCAGAATTCATGCTACCCATTCATTAATGTTACCTTTTTCATGAATACTTGCCACCACCATCAAATTGTAAGTATTCATTATGACTGAGCAAATTGCACTTTTCATACATATTAATAATAATAATAATAATATTAATTGTATTTGTATAGCACTGTGTCATACAAGGCATGTAACTCAAAGTGCTTAACAAATGGGAAAAAACATTGTTAGAGATAGATTTAAAAGGAGAGGTATAGAGGAGAGGCAGAAAAAGCAGGAAGGCAGAGGAAGAAGAGATAGACAGAGAATGTAGAGTCATAAGGTCAACGTAGGTTAGGACCAGGATTCTTAGATGTGTAAGGTCCATAGTGGCTGGGCCTATCATAAGTCATAGATAGTCACACAGAGATTGGGCGCTCAGGTGCAGCCCCTGGTGGCATCAGGGGTGAGGAAAAACTCCCTTTCGCTTGATTCATAGTTTGTGAGGGGGAAAAAAAAGCTCAGTGAGGTCTGAGAAAAAAGACCCCCTGTAGTCAGGAAGAAACCTCAGGCAGAGACCAGCGGCCACCTAGGGGAGCCCCCTGCCAGGGCTGGATTGCGAGTAGTAAGGGCGCTGCGGCGGCTGGGACACTATGACGCCTTGGCAGCTAGGAGTTGGCAAGGATGAAGAGGTGGGTCTTCAGCTGCTTCTTAAAGGAGTCGACGGAGGTGGCTGATCGGATCTCGAGGGGGGGGGCGTTCCATCTCTTGGGCGCATAGCAGGCAAACGCGGCGTCGCCGATCTTCTTCTGCGGGGGGGTGGGGGTCCTTAGCAGCTTGGCATCAGTGGACCTGAGAGCTCGAGCAGGGGCATAAAAAGAGAGCATGTCTGAGATATAGCTAGGGGCAAGTCCATTTAATGCTTTAAATACTGTGAGCAGAATCTTAAAGTCGATTCTGTATGAGACAGGTAACCAGTGCAGGTCTGCCAAGACAGGAGAGATGTGCTCTCTCATTCTGGTTCTTGTTAGGATTCTTGCCGCAGAATTTTGAATGAGTTGCAATTTGTCAATTAATTTTTTTGGGAGACCGGAGAAAAGAGCATTGCAGTAGTCTATCCTACTGGTGACAAAGGCATGAATAAGTTTCTCAGCGTCTTGTCGGGGGGCCAAACCGCGCACTTTGTTGACATTTCTAAGATGGAAAAAAGCAGATTTTGTTATCTTGTTGATGTGAGGCTCAAAGCTCAAATCCGAGTCTATGACCACACCTAGGCTAGTAACCTTATCTTTAATGTGTATGCTTAGGTCACCTAGGCTTGAGTGGAGTTTTGCACGTTTTTTCTTAGGCCCAATGAGCAACACTTCAGTTTTATCTTCATTTAATTTTAGGAAGTTACTGTTCATCCAATCTGTAATGGCAGACATGCATTTAGTCAAGGCATGAATGGCAGTGGTTTGGCTAGGCTCGACAGAGATATATAGTTGAGTGTCATCGGCATAGCTATGAAAATCAACATTGTGCTCTCTGATGATGGAGCCCAGGGGCAACATATAGAGAGAGAAGAGGAGAGGGCCCAAGCAACTACCCTGAGCAACTCCAAAAGGCGCATCATACTTGTTGGAGACGTATTCTCCGATGGTGACAAAAAACTGTCTTCCTGTAATATATGTTTTGAACCACTCTAAGACGTGACCGGACAAGCCTACCCAAGATTCAAGGCGGTCAATTAGTATGTTGTGGTCTATCGTGTCAAAGGCGGCACTGAGGTCGAGGAGGATAAGTGCTGAAACTTTGTTTGCGGCAGTGTTGAGCCTAAGATCACTTATTATTTTGTTTAGTGCTGTTTCGGTGCTATGGTTGGCTCTAAAGCCTGATTGGAATTTTTCCAAGATATCATTCCCAGCCAGATGTTGATTAAGCTGTTTAAATACAACTTTTTCTAGTACCTTGCTTATAAAGGGGAGGTTTGATATAGGTCTGTAGTTGTTTAAAGAATTCTGATCTAAATTTGTCTTTTTTAGGAGTGGCTTTACCATGGCTGTTTTGAATGAGCTTGGAAAAATGCCTGTAAGCATAGAGGTGTTAACAATTTGCAGTAAAGGTGCTGCTAAGCAACCAAGTACGTTTTTTAGCAGATATGTGGGGATCGCGTCAAGGCTGCAGGTAGACTGCTTACTTTCCCTGACTATTTTACAGAGGTCGTCCTCTGTAATTGGACAAAACTTTTGGAAGCTCTCAGGTCTCCTAGGGGGGTTTAACCCTCCCCTCGGTGTATCGCCTGAGTGGGCGACAGAGGTTGCTGCGTTTCCACCTTGGATGCCTTCTCTAATGTCGGCAATCTTTTTATTAAAAAATCTAGCAAATTCCTCGCACTTGGCATGTGATGCTGCATTTAGGTTGTTATTGCTATGTGTTGGATTAAGCAGGTGGTCAATAGTGGAAAAAAGAACTTTCGCATTATGCTGGTTGTCTGTTATGATTTTGGAAAAATATGCTTTTCTCTCTGAGCGTACCGCATTATTGTAGGAGGAGATCTCATCCCTAAGGGATTGTCTGTGGACTTCTAATTTAGTTTTCCTCGAAAGACGCTCGGTTACTCTGCATTTTCTTTTTAAGGCTCTAAGTGAGTCATTCATCCAAGGTGAATACCTAGCTCTGGTTCTTGTCGTCGTTCTAATTGGAGCTATGTTATCTAGAATTCCTCTTAAGTTGTTGTTGAAGCTATCAACCATTTCATCAGGTGTGCAGTGACCATTTAGTAGGTCACCTGATTTGATGAGGTCTGAAATCTTAAGCTCAGCAGAGGCATTAATGCGTCGTCTGTGAATGACATTGTTGGGTGTGCTAATTTGTGTTGAAATGTCAAAATCAAAAAACACACAGTGGTGGTCGGAGAGGCCGACGTCCGTGACCGATATATTGTTGATATCAAGTGCATGTGAAATAACAAGGTCAAGTGTGTTGCCTTTTCGATGGGTAGGCTGTTCTGTAACATTCTGGACGAGACCGAATCCATTTAATGTGTCTAAGAAAGACTTGGCTATTGCGTCATCTGATTTATTTACGTGGATATTAAAGTCGCCAGCAATTATTGCTTTGTCATAGTTAGTAAGTACGTCCGACATGAAGGCGGAGAAATCAGGTAGAAATGACGAAGAGAATTTCGGTGGACGGTACAGAACAATAATGATCAGTTTGAGGTTTGCTTGGACCCTCATTGCCAAGTATTCAAATGAAGAGAAAGAGCCCAGATTCATCTTAGTACAATTAAATTTGTTGGAGAAAAGTATGGCTACGCCTCCGCCTCGTTTCTTTGGTCTCGGGGCGTGAAGGAATTTGTAATCGGAAGGGCAAGCCTCAATAAAAGTAGCAGCCCCGTCGTCTTTAAGCCATGTTTCGGTAAGGAACATAAAGCTTATGTTTTTGTCCGAGACCAGCTGGTTTACTACGAAGCTTTTGTTGGTCAAGGACTGCACGTTAAGTAATGCAGCATTAACATTCAAAGTAGTAGAGCTATTGTTTATGCGTTCAGGTGCAATCGTAATTAGGTTGTTGTGTACACAACCAGAGGGTCTATATCTGCGAGCTTTCCTACGGGTAGTGACAGCGTGGATAGCTAGTGGGGAACTCTCTATTGGGCACGCAGTGTCTAAATTGGTGTAGTGCTTTGGATTTGAAACACCTGTTAGTCAATCCAAGGACCGATGGGCTTCGAGGGTCAGCTCTAGGTTGGTCGCGAGGAGACGAGCGCCAGATCTGTTTAAGTGCCTTCCATCTCGTGCGAAGAGGTTTCGGCGGTTCCAGAAAGCGGAGAAGTTGTCAACGTAGGGAATGGCTTCTTGGCGGCAGTGTCTCATCAGCCAGACGTGCAGTTGGCGGATTCGGGAGAACTGGAAGGCAGAGAAACAAACAGAGGGGATGGGGCCTGAGATAGCGTATTTTTTTCCAGTGCTGCTAAGGGTATTAATAAGGGAGAGGAAATCGGACTCAAGTTTTTTAGACTGCTGCAGCAGTCTAAAAAAGGGGGATCTTCTCCATGGTCCGCCATTTTGAATATCCAGAAATAGACATTTTTAGCTGCAAAAATGACTGTACTTGGGCCATACTCGAAAATATTAGTTTATTACTTTGTAAACTTCCATGAAAAGATCAAATTGGGCAATGGGCAACCCAGTTTCAATGAGCAGCATAGTTGCCGTACCTTTTTTCCAAGTGCACCTTTTGAAAAAGAGGCAACTCCCTCAATGTGATTACCCTAGTAAAATGAAGGAGAAATAAATAAAGGCCAACTATCGATTAAAAAAAACAGTTTTACTCGCTCCTTTTACTTCACCCCAAGTTAAACTCACATGCAAGGCTTCATAGTGGTGCGTCACCTCGCCTGGCTGTGTTTCCTAATCGACCTAAACAATGCAGAGCCACGAGCGAATCACGAAAGGATATCCACGAGAAACCTGGAACACCCTCTCGTTTGTCCACAAGCCACCTTGCTAGCTTGCAAAAACTGCTTGAAACAAAGCAACCAGAACGAACGTACAGGATCAATTCATAACGCATTCAATAACAATGGGGAACACAGCCATATTAATGGAATAACGATGAGAGGACATCTTTAACATCTTTTTGTGCATTGTCTGCATATGCGCATATCTATCATATGTGTCTATGTTTCTCTGTATTGTCTAATGTTTTTTTGGTTATTTTGCTTTGTTTATTGTCAGTAATAATAATAATAACTATTTGTATAGCACTATTCATACAAACATGAACCTAACCATGCATCACAATTTCGATAAGAGACACAAGTTTGGCAAAGTGTTAAGGTACTGCATGTCCAGAAGCTAGGTCAACGGTTGAAAATGTCCTTTTGTGTAATTTTGCAGCAGGGTTTGACCAAAGGGTCTGATCAGAGGAAGGGGTCTGTCTGCAGCCTGACTGATGTGTCTGAGGTGGGCAGCAGCAGTGGAGGATATGGAGTCCAAGAGGTAAGGTCAAAAGTCAAAGGGGCTGGGCAGTGGGAACCAAGGAACGCTAAAGCCTGGTTTAGACTCGTCCTAGTCTTACCACCAGCATCAAATTCTAAGTATTCAATTATGACTGGAAAAATTGCACTTCTCATACATGAAAAGGGGGATCTTCTCCATGGTCTGCCATTTTGAATTTCCAAAAATAGCCGTTTTTAGCTGCAAAAATGACTGTACTTGGACCATACTAGAAAATATTGGTTTATTACTTAGTAAACTTTCATGTAAAGATCAAGTTTGGCAATAGGCAGCGCAGTTTCAATTAGCAGCATAAGTGCAGTACCTTTTTTTTTCCTGCACAGTGTCCCTTGAAATATAGTGTAGGTGACTTGACTTGACTTGAAAGCTTTAATGTCCTTAAAAAGGCAATTTGACTTACAGCACAGCAGAATGGCATAAAAACATATAGGCCTACAATAAAAACACATACAGTACAACAAATACACACAATAAATAGCTAGACAAACTATGTAAATAAATACGTAATAAATACAGACCACTGGTCAAATGCATCCGTTAACACAATATGAATGTCCATAATGTCAAGAATGTATCTCCCACATCTTGTTCAATTCGTTAATTGCCTTGGGGATGAAGTAGTTCTTTGCTCTATTCGTGCGAGGGCCCGTCATCGCTGCTTTAATTTGTTTTTACATCAGCTCAACAGATACGTCACTGCTGCTTTAGTACTGTGTATGGGCTACAGTATTTCAGTCAAATAGATACTGTGAATGCGTCTCTCTTTGCGTGTGTGTGTGTGTGCGTGTGCGTGTGCGCGTGCGCGTGTGCGTGCGCGTGCGCGTGTGCGTGTGTGTGTGTGTGTGTGTGTGTGTGTGTGTGTGTGTGTGTGTGTGTGCGCGCGTGTGCGTGCGTGTGTGCATGTGCTAGGTGAGCTCTACTACTGGTGGGGACATGTCTTTGCTGATGTCACTGCAGAGGAAGGTGGCAGATCTGGAGAAAGACAAACACACGCTGCAGAATGAGCTGGACAGCAAGGAGGAGCTGCTCCTCAGTAGCAAGGCCAAGGTAAACACATACACAGCCAGACACACACACACACACACACATTCGCAAATGCATGTGCATGTGCATACACACACACGCATACACATACACATTAATAATGATAATGATAATAATAATAATAATAATAATAATAAATAATACATAAGTCTTATATAGTGCTTTTCATGATACTCAAAGTCGCTTCTACGCCTTATACGTGTGTGTGTGTGTGTGTGTGTGTGTGTGTGTGTGTGTGTGTGTGTGTGTAGGATGAAGAGGAGTTGAAGAGGACTCTGCTGGCAGAGCTTGACCAGGAAGCCTTAAAGGTAATGATGATGATGATGATGATGATGATGATGATGATGATGACGCCTTAAAGGCAATGATGATGATGATGATGACGCCTTAAAGGTAATGATTATGATGATGATGATGATGATGATGAAGTCTTAAGGTAATGATGATTATGATGATGATGATGATGATGACATGACGATGATGAAGTGTTAAAGATAATGATGATGACGAAGCCTTAAAGATAATGATTATGACATGATGATGATGGCTAGGCTGCTCAAGGGCTGTATTCAATCAATTAATTCAGCAGCTCCTCAGGACTGTGCTACGTGCACTGAACACTGTTGAACTTGTGCACAGTCTATGGCAGCTGAGAGTGAGATTGGTTGTGCCATTTTGGCAGAGGAAAATCATCAGCGGTCGGATAAGTCGTCGAACACACCAAACTTAAAAGGGGGGCAAACATTCCCTAAAGCTTGTTGCCGAAGGATGTTGTGGCAATCAGGAAACACTGCTGCAGTAGTTGAACAAGCCCTAGGTTTGCGCAGTGGTTAACAGATCCTGTTTAGGCAAAGGACGCGCTCAACTTCTTGGAAAAACAAAAGTCTTTGGGTGCGCGCTAAAATGGATCAACTTAAAGAAGAAAAATCCGCACTCACAAACTGCGTCTCATTATTTATTTATATTACCACCATGTCCAAAAAGCAAACGCGTTTCGACTATCAAGCCTTCATCAGTGCGTCGTACCACGCACTGATGAAGGCTTGATAGTCGAAACGCGTTTGCTTTTTGGACATGGTGGTAATATAAATAAATAATGAGACGCAGTTTGTGAGTGAGGATTTTTCTTCCTTAAGTTAACAGATCCTGCTCATAAGCTGGTCTTTGATAGCCTGATTATCATCGACTTTCAAATCTCTTTGAGACTTGGTCTGACCAAGAGCATAACAATTAACAGTTCCCAAACGGCATGGTTGACCCGCCTCCCTTGGTTTGGTGTTGCGTCACTAGGAGGGCATGGCCTGGCTAGGTCTTTGAGCTTCTGGTTTCTGTGTGTTTCCAGCGTCAGGAGCTGGATTCTGCCAACAGGAAGCTGAAGCGGGAGTTGACTGAGCTCCGAGAGGCTCTCAGTAAATCGTCCGAGTCGGACGCGGCTTCCCCCGGGTCGCCGGCCTATCAGGTAGTGCTGGAGCAGCTCAGCGCAGCCAATGAGGAGCTAGAGCTACGTAAGGAGGAAGTGCTTATACTGCGTTCGCAACTGTTTGCACCAGAGAACCTGTACAGTCAGGTAGGACTCTTTAACACAAAATCACAGCAAGTCAAACTTTGAAAAGAATGCCTCACTGTGCACGTTATGACAAATGATTCAGGAAGTGTGGCATGTGTGTTTCTGTTTTAGGATACGGATGGGGAGTCTGCCAACAGCAGCAGGTACAGTATGTGTGCAGCAAAACATAGTTGGGTGTGTGTTTGTGTGAAAATGTCTGTGTTAGGGGGCGCCATTGCTCAGTTGGCTAAGG
>NC_085860.1:29032515-29034792 GCF_034702125.1 Engraulis encrasicolus
GGAAAGGGAGGACGATCCTCCCTCAAAATAAAGCCAGATCTTCCAGTATAAAGTACTGAAAACAAAACATATTTATTATATCTTTGTTATATAATTGTTAGTATTTTATAGCTATTTAGCGATAAAAACATATACTTTAGCGCTTATAATTCACATAATAGACCTTGGAGGACCGTCCTCCCTTCCATCCTCATTGACTTCCATTGTAAATGGTGAAAACTCGGGCGTAGCGCGGGCTTTACTTTTTAACATTGAAGTGAATGGAGCATAGGGAGGACTTTCCTCCCTTTAGGCGGGTCTAGAGCCATGGAAGTAATCTGCCTATCAGCGAAGCTGAATTTATCAAAAGCCAATCAGAATTTGACGAGTTGGGTTGACAGACGACAAGCACGGACTCGGTCGTCATGACAACAATATACAAATCTACCGTGTGAGAAGAATGCGGCAGCAGACAGTGGGAAGTTTGGAGTAATTGGCGAATGTTTTATGAACCCTTAGGCTAATAAATTAAATACAAATTAAATATCAACTGTTTTCATGTTGTGAATCGCGCAATACCACTCCCTGGATTTAGATTGAAAACCAAGTGGAAAGGTCAGTGTGTTTATTCAGTCACTCACGTCACTTGATCCAATGCAATCGAAGCACGGATGCAAATCGCATTCATTCAAATGGTCGGACCATCATCAACGTTTTTAAAAGGTAGTCTTGTTTCAGCATGTCCTACGTGCACAAATGATAGTCTCAATGCTTGTCATTGCGTTTCTCTGTCGTGCTTTTCTCCCAAAAGAGGGTTATTTACAAATGGGAATAAGAATGCTTTTGGCTGAATGCACTGACCCTAGACTGGCGTTCTTTTCTCCCTCCTCAAGACGAGAAACATGACAGCACGAAGCTTTAAACTCTTCATAAAACGTCTCTGGCTAAACTTCAAACATGTAGCCTACATCATGTTATGTAGTTTCATTTGGGTGGAATTAGGAATACTAGGCACGGATTTACAAAGTAATATGTAGGACGTATTTTTTATTCGGAACCTAGGCCTAATGATACTGTAGTGAAATAGCCAATAATCAGACGCACAGCGTTCCATAGACAAGGCTCGTCAGCTCCTCCTTCCACAGCTGCGCTGCTGTCGCTCTCAACGCAGGTTCAAACGCAAAACGGATAGGTGACTACAACGTCGTAGGCCATGTACCATGTTATGGATCATATATAAGATTTTAAAAATAAGATAATGGAAGGGGTTTAAAATGTTTAAAAATATGTAAGAATATTTTGGAAGGAGTTGAGTTTCAAACCCTTAGGATATTCTATGTCACTCAACGTCCTAGGCATTCCTAGAGTCTTCAGAATTGTCCATTTATATGGTAAAAAAACAACAACACACACACACACACACAACTGACAGGGTGAAATGCCATGCTGCCTTTGGTCAAAGTTAAATATACTCCCTATGAAACTTTCTACTTTCTATAATATTTTTCTTCACTCTTCTCTTTCTTTCCCCTCAAACACTTTGGGCAGGTATGATAATATATTATACAAAGTTTGTTGCAATTATTTTATAGATGTCATACAGCTTTCCAGACAACACAATGCCATATCAGTTAAGTTGCCTAGTAGGCCTACAACCTAATACTAAACATCTGCCATTACTAACCCCATTTACCTGCATCTATTCGACTGACCACCTCCTTGTCCTCCCTAATTTTTATGACCAAAAGACGCCACTGACACACACACACACACACACACACACACACACACACACACACACACACACACACACACACACACACACACTTTCTCACAATTTCTGCCTACGGTATGCCTTTTTATCCCAATAAAATAAACAGGGACACACAACTCAACAGCTTCAATACTCAAGACCCTTTGAGGAGGCACTATTGTTTTTGTCCATTCTATTGTCTTCTTATTTGGCTTCCAACTGTCATGAATCACACAGAAGAAAAACACACTTGCATGAAACCAAGGGCAAACTTCAAATTATTTTTAAACTTTCTAAAATTATTAGTAGCCTCTTGTAACCTATTCTACCCACAAATTATCATATATTTTTTTTTAATTATGTTGGCAGATTTGCAAAAAGCAAATTAATTAAAAAAAGATACGTAAAAAATCGTCTGGTGTATCGAACCGTAGGTCAGAGTTCATGATACGAACCGAATCATGAATTGAGTGTATCGTTACAGCCGTAGCACACACTCACAATTCTTACATGAACTCATACCCCCTCATTCACCTTTCTCTTTT
>NC_085860.1:29034892-29063081 GCF_034702125.1 Engraulis encrasicolus
CTGCAACACTGTTAATGCCGCTAGTTATTTAATGGCACTTTGACATTAACAATATTAAACATTTACTACACTAAATATCTTCGCCTGTGCTCAACCCAGTGTTATGGTGTCCGAGATTGTGCACCACCCTTGGCACTCACCTGGAATACCACTCTTGACTTCTCCAGCAGGTAGGTCCTCATGTTGGCCCCGATGATCAGGTGCTTCTTGTTAAAGCCGATGGCGATATACTTCCCAAAGCGGCTACTGTTGTCATTCCTGGTAGTCTTGGCATTCCCAAAGGCCTACAGGGAAAAGAGAGGGCATTCAGTAGCACACACACACACACACACTCCAGTACATGTTACTATTAGCATCATTATTAGGTCGGATAGAGCTTCGGATGACATCCCACCTTTGCTCACTGTGCGCTGATCTTTGTTTTTGAATTGACAAAATCAGACTTTTTACACTAACAATAGCCTATCCTATCATTAATGAGCAAAAAAATGGGATGTTAATCGTGTCGGGGCTTGGTAACTTAAATTCACATACATACAGTGTATCACGTAAGTGAGTACACTCCTCACATTTTTGCAGATTTCTGAGTATATCTTTTCATAGGAGAGCATTAAAGAAATGTCACTTTGACACAATGATTAGTGACCTTTTAACAACATATATAACCGCTTAAATTTCTTGTTCACTCAGGAAAAAAACTAAATACAGCCATTAATGTTTGAACATTGCCCACAAAAGTGAGTACACCCCGATTAAACTCCGGTAGAGAAGGGGCCATGTTGGCTCAAATATGTTATATATGTTGTTAAAAGGTCACTAATCATTGTGTCAAAGTGACATTTCTTTAATGCTCTCCTATGAAAAGATATACTCAGAAATCTGCAAAAATGTAAGGGGTGTACTCACTTACGTGATATACTGTACTGTATGTGTAACAGACCCCTTGATCATTACCTGGATTTCGTTTGTTCATGAATGTCTAATGGATTTTCACCAAAATTAGCACTTTTATGAGTGGGATGGTTTTTTTGCCAAACTTTCAAGTATCAGTGACAGACAGACGTAGACACACCTCCATGATGGGGCTGGAGGCCAGCACTCTCTCCTCGATGTTGGCGTCGCTGCATGACCCACCAACTGTGGCAAAGTACCTCATGGTGTATTTGGCAGATACCGTCTTCCCTGCACCTGACTCCCCACTCACGATGATGGACTGGTTCTTTTCATCTCTGAAAGAAGGTGTGTTGGGGATGGGGTAGAGTATATGGTTAGTTATTCGAAATTCTGAAAACAGCATGGTACTTAATGAGTTAACAAACTGGACTAATACAAATGGATGAGCTTGTACAAGTCACCTACTAACACCAATGTTACTTGGATACGGATGCTGTAAAATTATAGGCTAATAACACTGCTGTTTCAATGGAAACTCTGATGACATTTTATAGAAACATACTCAAAAAGTGTGATCAGATATGGCAATCTGCCCCCCTGGCTCATGCTGCGGGTGAAACATATTTCACAAACATATTGGTCCCGTTGTGAAATTCAACATCACTCTTAATTTCCTAAGGAAAATTGCCAGATTTTGCTACACAGGATTTAAATAAAAATAGCATGGACACAATTATTAGCCCTGACATCATATTTCTTCTGTTACATAAACACACGGTGGCCATTTAGTGCACATATTGTCTATAGTTCCCGCACTGCATTGTTTTGATCATTACAAGGGCAGCATCCGGGTACTTTCAGTGCAATGAATTTTCAGCGTCAGCATTCCACGCACTGTAACATGGTGCCCGAAGTGCACAAGTGTGCCAAGTGAGACACGCCGCAGCTCTTCAGTACCTGTGCCAGTGAGTTGCACTGTGCCATTTGCAAATTAGCCTGATCGTCATCGACTTTCAAATCTCTTCGAGACTTGGTCTGACCTAGAGCATAGCAATTAACGTTTCTCAAACGGCATGGTTGACCCATCTTCCTTGGTTTGCTACTGGTCGAGGCCAGAAAAGTGCTGAAGTTTAAAACAAAAAATATTCTTAGTCCCAACAGAACGTCTCGGCTTAAACCATGTCACTGCTTTAAACACGCCTCTACCCAGGGCTGTTGGAGCTGATGAAAGTTTATTTGATTGCTTGCCGACAAATTGGGTGGAGTTCCCCAGTTTTCTGGAGCTCAGAAAGTATTTGCATTGCTCTTGACCTGACTAGTATCAACGCCTAGGGTGTTCCGTCACTAGGAGGGCGTGGTCCGGCTATCTGCAAATATGTCTGGGACCATGCATGAAGTGTGTATGTGTGTGTGTGTATCTGTGTGAGTGAGTACCGTGACATCTGCCTGTACGCCTCCTCTGCCACAGCGAAGATGTGTGGGTCCATGTCGCCCGTGTTCTGCCCACTGTATGCGGCGATCATGTCACAGCCATAGATGGGCAGCGACTCGTAAGGGTTAATGGCCACCAGCACTATGCCTGCACAACACAGATGACGACAAACACAATTCACATCAACAACACTAGGGCTGTTCGATTATGAGAAAAATCAATATCACCATTATTTCAGTCGATATTGATATCACAATATTTTAGATGATATTTCTTTTAAAGATAAATAATTGTGCTAAACAATTCACAATCTTCAGCAGTGTGAGTGGAGGGCCATACAGAAACACGTCTGCTCTGTGCTCGCAATAGCTCAAGTGGAGGGGAATGTATTGCGCTTAGCATAACCTGCCTTTTAGCAGTATAGACAAATGCCAAAAATATTGTTTCAACTCGATATTAAGAACTTTGATATTGTTTGACAGTAATATTGATATCACGTTATAAATTTGATATATTGCACAGCCCTAAACAACACAATGTCTGAACACAGCACTGAGATAAGTCCACTTGACAACAGCAGTGTCACTGATGGGTCGACAGATATGCAGTGGGATCCAAAGTCTAGAGTCCAGAGTGGGGAGTGTGTGTGTGTGTAAGGAACTACATGAATGTTTGTGTTGTGTATAAGAATGAAAGAGTCTGCGTCTGAGTGTGTGTATGTGTATGGGTGTGTGTTGATGGGTGTAAATTTGAACAGAGGAAAACCTGAGCTCCAAAGTGCCCCAGCCACTGTGTATACTGTATATGTACTGCCGTATGTGTCATTTTAATGAGTGTGAATGCGCAGGTGGATGTCTGTGTGTCTACCTCAAAAGGTGTTCAGAGTTGTTTTGTGTACGCAGAGGCTGTACGCAGAGGCACACAGGACAGTGTGTGTGTGTGTGTGTGTGTGTGTGTGTGTGTGTGTGTGTGTGTGTGTGTGTGTGTGTGTGTGTGTGTGTGTGTGTGTACCGTCTGCGTCACCTGCGCAGGAGTGTGTTTTTCCAGTGGACCTTCTTGATAACCAGCTCTGTGTGTGTGTGTGTGTGTGTGTGTGTGTGTGTGTGTGTGTGTGTGTGTGTGTGTGTGTGTGTGTGTGTGTGTGTGTGTGTGTGTGTGTGTGTGTGTGTGTGTGTGTGTGTACCACAGTAGGTGTAGATGGTCTTTGACTCTACAAAGCGTATGCGGAGGTAGTGGAGGACAGTGTGTGTGTGTGTGTGTGTGTGTGTGTGTGTGTGTGTGTGTGTGTGTACCGCAGTAGGTGTAGATGATCTTTGACTCCACAAAGCGTATGCGGAGGTTGTGGAGGACGGCCGGCTCATGCAGGTAGCTGAGAGCCGTCAGGTCATTCTCGCCCACCAGGATGTCGGGGTTGCGAAGGGGCGGTAGCAGGGGCTCCTTCGCCGACAGCTTCTGCTCCAACTCCTACCCAAACACAGCAGCAACACAGGGTCAACACACACACACAACACAGGGTCAACGCACGCACGCACGCACGCACGCACGCACGCACGCACGCACACAGTACACCTACCAACACAAGGACAAGGGTGACGATCCGGCGGCACACAATGCTCTATACATTTTCAATGGGAAGCCATTTCACTCCTACACAGTATTGTGGGTGGGTATGCTATGCTATGTGGGTGTGCTATGCTATGTGATCGGCCATTGCGACACGTCCAAAAGTTCGGAAATCTCCAAATTCATGCAAATTTACCTTGCGTCGCTACCATATCGTGACACAAGTGCCCAATAGATGAACAAGACCCAAGGGTGAGCTGTACAGTAGCCCCCTCACAACACAGAGCAGGTTCACACATCATTAAAGCCTGCAGTTATCAAAGTGTGTTTGAGGACGACAGCAACATGTTTGGTGTTGCAATGCATGTCTGGTGGATCATCACGATAATATGTCACACACGTACACACAGACAAGAAAAACACACTGCACCTCCACATGCCTCTTCTAATGGCTGCTCTATTTGTATAACTGTGGCTGGTTTAGGAAGTTACAGAGCAGCCCAAGTGGTTTCCTGTCTCCTGCACACATACACACACACAGCCCTCAGTTGAGGTTCTGTGAGTGCATCAGTAAGCACTCAAGAATGAACGCTGCCCAGGGCTGCACTAGCTGCCAGAACATGTCAGGGCGCGCACACACACACACACACACACACACACAACTGGTCTCCGGGCCATCACTGTAGGTAACATACACACTAGATATGGGATTTATGGCTCCTTGACGGGATCAAAGTGGCTCATTCCTTTAAAACAGACGTTCAAGAAAGGCTCTCATTTCAATGCCATTTTAATATTTATTCAATGTTAAGACAACAGCATTTAAGAGTCCACCTCTGGATCATATGTTCAATCAACACCTGACACATTCTAAAGACCGTTCCAGCCACTCTCTGAGGCAAGAGACACTTGTGTTTTTTCTCAAATTGAAGTAGTTAAAATAAAAAAGGCAACATTCTCGAAATGAATGAAAAATAAAAGAAAAGTGTGGCTCCTCATCATTAAAATGTACGAGCCGTTCAAAGGAATCGATACGTTCAAGAATGAATCAGACACACACACACACAAACTCTTCCCATCTTGGCAAATCACACTCCGCCACACCCTCCATTCCAGCTGAGACAGCTCCACACACACACACAAGTTGAGCCATGAGTTGTGCTTTCTGCTCAGTCTGTTCCTTTGCATGTCACAGAAACAACTACAAGAGTAAAGCAAGCCGAGCCAGTACTTTCTACTCTACTATACTTTCTCCTTCATGTGCAGAAGAAACAACTAGGCTACATACTCCACACACAGTAGCACAGACACACACACAAACACACACACACACGAAGTTGGCATAAAACAACCATCTTCTGCATGGCTATGGCTGACATTAAAGGAAGTGCACAAATACATATCCAACAAGTCAAAAGGTGACAGTGTCACCATCCCACTCACCGTGCCATCGTCCAGGCGCAGCAGCAGGGCGCTGTCCCCAGGCGTGTAGTCCTTGACCAGCTCAGCGGGACGCCAAACCTGCACCTGGTCAGCCACCCATACACGTGCATGCTGCAGGGAGGGAGGACACAAGGAAATAGAATGAAGAAGGGGTATGACCACGGGTCTGTGGGTATGACACAGTGGGAGAGGCAAACACAGACAGGGAGCTGCTACACGCACACGCACACGCACACACACACACACACACACACACACACACACACACACACACACACACACACACACACACACACACACACACACACACACACACGGATGTAATATCCAAGCAAAGTGCAGACACAAATGGCACACTGTCATAGACATAACATGCACAGACATGTGGAGCAATATGCATACATAAATGCCAATGGCTGTAGGAGACAACTACATCTACACCAGACACCTGCAGTGCCATCACTTAACACTGGGCAAGTGCACTGGTTGGGTCACACAGCCCTGCCAGTGGCAATAACTGGCAGCATTTGTATGCCAGAGTCATGAGGACTGGTAGTTAGGCAGTATTTTCCACACAATGACTGATACAGCCTAGTGTTAATACTGCCTGAATCAGCCAATCCGCCTAAATGATGACATCAGCACAAGTATTAACACCAAACTGACAACTTCAGCAATGTCTGTTTCACAGTGATAATCTGCCTTCCACGGGAAATAAATCTTCCTTCTGAAGAGCTTTGTAAAAAGGATACTTGGTTCGTTTGTCACCGTGTTGTTAAATATCAGCACATTTCGAATACAACACAAGCGAAGAAAGGAAAAGGACTTGAGCCACCAGTTCACCCAATCTGTTACTTTCAGTTCATTGATTAGAAAAGAAGGTATAACACTTGCAGCAAGGTAGGGCAAGAAACTTTATGAGCCTCACATTTCAAATTTCCAGTTAACAAGACAACTATTTGCATTCCAGTAAAAAAGAAAAGCTCGGTCGAAAAGATAGTTGCACAACAGCTGATGAACGAATGTACGTTTAAGTGCAATGGTCAAGACAATCAACTTTTACAACCTTACCTTTACGTACAGCTCCGATGCCATGTCAATTTCCCCGGTGGCAGTGACTTGGCCAAACTTGGCTGAATTTAAACGACATTAATGAATGCTAACTTTTAGCCATGGAGGGGTTGAGACTAGAAATAGGCGATGTCTCGGAGAGGGTGGTGTTGGCAGTGTCAGCTTCCAGAAGATAACTGATTCAATGGGCAAAAATGCTTTGGTCTGGAGGACATGACTAATGTCTCCTGGTGGTGGAAGTATGAATTTCAAACAGATGCGCCTCAACACAGTGGCCCTCATTTATCAAACTTGCGTAGAAACCATCGCAGAAATGAGCGCAGATCTCGTCGTACGACGAAGCTCACGTGAGATTTACTAAACATGTGTACCTCTCCAATCTCATCGTAAGAGCGAGTGGCTGTTGATATAGTCCGGCAGCCAAAAGCCAAATATCAGCCGAACCCAGTTTCGTCTGATAAAGTTTTTTTCTTTGCAGTTTGTGGTTGCTTAAGGTGTACCTATTAAGATTCCAGACGATGCCCGGTGATATCCCTTGAGCATTTTCAGATATTGAGCATTTTATGCTTGATGTGCTGCAGCCATAGATTACAACAGTGTTTGGCTCCCAATTCATGTTATGCTGACCAAATACCCTATACCATACTTATTTTGTGTTTGTTTACATGGTAGGATGTGTATAAGAACAGGTGGTGAGGTATGGACATCAGTGGGGGTGGGGTCATGCATGTTTGGGGGCGGGGCATTCACCCAAAAAGCCTGATTTTCCAAGTCGGAGACACAAAGGCCAACATTTCGCCAAACGTGGCTTTATATCTCATAGTGGGTTGTTTGGTTTTGCTGTTTGTAGTTGTCCAACACTTACCCATCAGGATAAGAGTGGGTGATGTGCCAATTTCTGATATTAACCCTTTCATGTTGATTTCGCTGCAGCCATAGCCCGCAAGCTTTTGACAGCTTCATAACTGCACTATGATTAACCATAGAGCATTCTGGGTGGTAGGCCTGCCGCATCAAAGTGGAAAAAGTCCTCATACCAAATAAAATTTAGACAATTACATAGCTAGCTGTTTTTCAAGCAGAAATATGTAACATTTAGGCGAATATTGGTGGTGTCAGCTCAGACATACCCAGAAAGGATTACTAATTCAACACAGAATTTCACCATTTCATACATTGCTATTTACTCTTCCTGTGCTGTTGTAACACAAAATAAAAATTGTAAGTAATAATTACACAATTTTTGGCTGATTATTTGTTTGCCTACAAAGTACATAATTTCAGTGGTGGTCGTATTAACATGGAAAGAGATAAAATTAAAAATGTAAATCCACAAAATGACATTGTAATTGACCTTTTACCAGCCCATGCCATATCAGGGTGTGACACTGCGGCATCCTATTTTGGTATTGGTAAAGGCTTTGTTATCAAGACCCTAAAAGCTGGATATCCCTTGACATCAATTGGTAATGTGCTGGCACCATTCCAACAACTTTCCAGTGAGGCCAGTAACTTTGTGTCGGCATGTTATGGCATTCCAGACAGTATTAGCAAAGTCTGTTCCCATAAGTCCCATCACTCGGCGGCCATCTTGGCTACGCCTCAAACTGACTATTTGAGATTAGTCAGTGATGGGGTATATAAGAATGAATGGGGGAAATAATGTTGTGTGACAGTGGGACAACACAGCGATACACAACTCATATGGTTGGAATCACAATGAAAAACTGGTTTTAAAGGCAGTCTTAGAATGACCGAAACATGAAAGAAACACTTTAAAACAGCGTTTTTCTTTATGCTATTTTTGATCTGCGCACGCGCCACATTCCACGACAACGTTCTATTTTGCGGCAGGTGAGAGCAAGTTGCGTGGCGTGGACTTCACCTCTTCCGGCCGGCTGTCAAACGGGCATCCATTCTCCGGTCATCGTACAGAAAAGACACTGGATTTATTTTCTGATAGCCAAAGCAGTAGCCTAAGTACAATGGTCGTCTCTGCTCATCAGTAATAAAAAAAATAGGCTATTGAATAAATTGATGATGTAGCCTGCCTCAAAATTGGTGTTTTAAACTGTGATATCATTGCTGCCTAAACTGAATAGCTATGACAAACGGTGAAAGATATAAGAAAAAAAGCTAAACTGATCAAAGTTGAATGTCTTGCAGACTTGCTCCCGTTTTGCTTTTTCTTACTTATTTGTTTTCAACCATAAGAAAAAACACAACGGGTGTGCACATGTCTATGCACGGCCGTTTTTGTTTCCATGATAGTCCCTTTGTCCTGCGCTCTCTGCCCAATTCACAATGAAGTTTCCACGGACGGCAAACAAACCACATGGCCGCCAGCAAACAAACCGATTAGGTACGAGCAGTCGTAAAGGTTTACGTTTGCACTTGCGTTGAGGCGTCGAGATGATTGGATAAGTGACAGCGCAGCTCAGCAAGCAATTGGCTCTCGTTACCGGACAGGTGGGAGTGACGCCGGCAAACGCCATGTTCGCGTAGCCAAATGCTCTCGTTCATTCCTATGGAAGGTTTCATGAGTGATTCGTCTCGTATAAGACCGTCTCTGGTATTAGCATGTCACATACAAGGTTGGTGGTATGGGAAAAAAAGAATGGGAAAGGACATTTTTCTTCACCTAACCTGGCTGCTCTTCCACCAACAACAGAGGCATTTCTTGAGAATGTGAAAAGGGCTCATTTTCAAGCAATATTGTGGAGGACATTGGTTCACACTCCACCTGAACTATCTCCTGAAGCATTTGGATGGAAGAAAGACCCATGCAACAAAGCACTGATACCAATAAGTGTTCCAGAAAATGTCGAAGTGGCACCAGACTACATTTTACAGATGATCAGATGTGGTTGCAAGAGTAAAAGCCCCTGCAATTCTAAGAAATGTAGCTGTGCTGTAAACAGTGTGCCTTGCACCATTTTCTGTGCATGTTTTCGGCTGGGATGCTGCCGAACCAATGTTGTGTGAGCTTTACTGTGTGTGTGTGTGTGTGTGTGTGTGTGTGTGTGTGTGTGTGTGTGTGTGTGTGTGTGTGTGTGTGTGTGTGTGTGTGTGTGCGTGCGCGTGCGTGTGTAGTGTATATAATGTAGGCTATAGGTGTTTTAGGTGTTAAGGACTCTGTATGTTGTATAGGTGTAGACAGGTCTTTCTGTGGGCATTTAAATGCATGTACATGTCTTATTTGATGGCTTTATGGACTTTTAAGTGATCATTTAATACCAGTCAGGATACACTGGATTGACTTAATTTTTTGACTCAACAGTATATATAGTGTATAGCTGTTTTCCTATGTTTAGATCTCTCTCTCTCTCTCTCTCTCTCTCTCTCTCTCTCTCTCTCTCTCTCTCTCAGCGTGCGGTACTGTATGTTGCAGTGTATATAGGTCTTTCTGTGTAAATTTAAATGCATGTACAGATCTTATTTGATGGCTTTATGGATTTAAGTGATCATTCAATACCAGTCTGGATACACTGGATGTATGTCATTTCTTTACTCATCTTTTGGAACAGCCAACGACTGCTCACCAGTTACCCCCACACTCTGTTGTTTTTTTTTTTTTGGGGGGGGGGGGGTTCTTTTATGTTGGCTATTTGTGGTAGGCTACCTACATGTATGTTGTCATGATGTCACAATCCATTCCATACTTTACAGTCTTATTCTAAGCAATGTTGTGAATGTTTTTACTGAGGCATTTCTTGATTTGTCATTCATGACCTGATTTATATAACTAAATGCATAAAAATAGGCCGAAATCGCATTTTTTAAGGTTATTAGCAGTATTTTCTCTGTACCTGGATAACAAAAGGAGATAGCCACAATTAACCACAGTAAATATTCTTGTATGTACGATATTAACAAAATAAAAAGGAATTTTGAAGCTGGCATTTTCAGGTGGTCAGATTCATTGCATCAAAATATATGCAAATTAGTGCATGTTTAATTAGATAATAGCCTAATTAGCATATTTAAACACAAGATATAGAAAACTTGTAATACATTTTTTTCTTCAATTCATACGAGTAATCATCTGATTAAGTTTCATATTGATATCTGCAAGTTAAAAAAAATACCCCATTCACCTACAGTGTCTCGCCTTATTTGTGGGATTGCTGTTATGAAAGGGTTAATTATTACCCCATATTGGGTTTGTTTCAATAAGGGCAGTGTTAAGGCAGTCCAATGTGAATGTTTTTCAGGTAATAGTAGCAATTTGGTACATTTTGTAACATTATTCACAGTAATATTAGGTGTCTTTAGTTTTTTGTCATAATTTGCATTTATGGGACAATAAAGGCTCAAAATCTGGAAATGCTCAAGGGATATCACCGGGCATCGTCTGAAATCTTGAAGACTTGCCTAAAATCTATCAGATAAAGCAAAAAAAAAAACTTTATCAAAGAAATCTGGGTTCAACCCCACGGCTCCCGGACTAATAAATCCAGCGTCTGAAAACCATCGTCATTAGAATAATCACACCTTCTCTAAAACGGCGGGAAGGAGACCGCACCCCTGAGTTTGCGACATGGAGAGACGCAAACCGGCTAAAACATCCACGTTTCTGGTTGATTGACAGCTTGATATTGGGCTTTACGCGAGGTAGACAAAAAAATAACACGTGGAAATAATCAACAGCAATAGTCAACAGTGTTTCAGTTCTCAATATGGAAGGAGTAGAGATTGATTTCCACATAATTATGGTTACAATGTTTGATTGACTACAGTAGACATGAAGATATTTTTAATTAATATTATTATTATATTTTTAAATGTATGATGATAAACCTCTTTTGTAAATGAGGTCAAGAAAAGGGTCCAAACCATTTGTTGGGGAAGGAGAGTTTTACAGTCGCTGTTCTTCGCGCGCTCATGCGCGCCCTGCTTCTCTCTTGCGCTCCAGTCCTTCGAGGGGAGAGCCCTTTTACCACCTACTATAAAGTGTTATCGGACACACACGTGTCTGGTGTAGTCCTATATTCGGATAGTAGTTGTGTGCGATCAAACGGCGAAACTCAACCGGGAGATTATTAGGCTACTGGCTATGTATTGATTGATGTGCGCATTAACTCCCAGCTGTTAAAAAAGAAGGGACGTCGGTCATTGATCCCACGACTGAAGGCACATTCCAATACGAGGCTGTAGCCTATATTGCACAAAATAATTCACACATCACGTCAAATCACAAATTAGAAGTCTCTTGCAGTTGTTGACCTATATGCCAAATTAAGGCAGCGCTCCCAGGAAGGGTGCACCAATTCAAATAAGTAGACGTTGTCTTATAGCCAAAATATACAATCTAAAAACATTTTGTAATTATGTAGGCCACATATTTATGATAATGAGTTGTTGCTGAGCTGCTGCTCAAGTTGGTGATCATAGTCATCTCAAGTCCAACTTGAAAACGGCGTACACCGTCTGAGAGCAGTCGTAGGATTTCATCTTTCCTGCGCTTACGATGAGATTTGATAAATGCCAACTGGTCGTAGAAAAAGAACGTACGCACGACGTACGTATGATTCTCGTCGTACGCTACTTTGATAAATGAGGGCCACTGTGTTGCTCAGAGGTGGAGTGGTGTGTCATGTAGCCTACCATGAACCTAGAACTGCGTAATGTAGAATAGGCTGCTGTAGTCCAGCACACAGGGCTGTATTGGATATTAAAATCTGCATTTGAAGATTAATTTGATTCACATTTATTTATTTAAAACCCCGGAAATCTAATGTAATGTCATTTCAGGAATGTTTTGGAGGATGGGGGACTCAATATTCACTCACACTAAGAATTGTAGGCATTTGCAATCTGTTCAATGTGGAATGAACTAGTTTTTATTCAAGTCTTATCTTGGGGGGAAAAGTAGAAAAGCAGTTGAGACAGTAATCCTGAAGGTCAAATCTTTTGACAAAGGACCTTATGATATGCCATGGATTGGAATAACAATTGTGACATCTTTCTATTGTGCAACTACATCACATAGTAGCTCCAAATATCCTCCAGCAACTCATCCATAGACTGCATTAATTCATGAAAGGATCACTTAAGTTTTACTTTGTGAACACATTCAACTTTCACCAAACAGTGCACATTACAAAGGATCAAAATAAGTGTAACACTGTGCACTCACTTCCTATTAGTCTGCTAGCCATGTTTTTAGAAGAAACTACGTGTCTCGTATTCTTTGCTTAGACTGTTCCATTTTGTTCAACAATAAGCTTTGACAACAAATAAACTCATTAAATCTGAAGTATAGTGCAAAACTTTTTATTTTTATTTACAAAACCATTGGCACAAACGTGACATTAAATGCATACACACACTTCTGAGTTCATCCTTAATCCACGTTTTCCAAGCCATAGAACGTAAGTGGCACTGGTGTCAGTCGAAGCAGAGACCTGGAAGGGCTCACTCAGGGAAGTGGGACAAATATTGCCCAAATGTCCACAGGTGATGGCCGTGTGGAGGAGGGTTATAAGGCCTTAAACTGGGTGGGGAAATCCAGGAGCGGCGGCGTGGCGGAGAGCTATAGGAGAGCCTGCGTCTTCTCACTGCCCAGAGGGAGGATAGATAGGATGCGCGTGAAATCATTCAGGAAGAGTTCTCATGATGCAATGATGAAGAAATCTTCAGGATTTTGGGGCCTTAAAACCGTAAAACACTAAACACACAGTATGCCGTTTGCCTTCTTTCTACCATAAGAACAGATGATGCTAAAAAAAAATTCACCGTCTCTACTATAATAGTACACAGTAATGTTTGGAGCCACCTCTGCAACAAAAAAAGCCTCTTCCAACAGCCTAGTCGCTCTGATGACATCATCGTTCTTGAAGCAGCACTACTGGACGGGCCTGGAGTCATTGAGGGGGGGGCACAGGGGTTTCGACTGGTGGAGCTGGTGTTCTTTCTCAGAGCTCTTGTGCAAGGGTGGTGTTGGGGCAGCAGAGGAGAGAGAGGAGTGAGAATATAGGGGGCGGGGAGATAGAGGATGAGGAAAGGGAAGGGGGGGAAGAGGAAGGGGGAGGAAGAGAGAAGGAAGGGGGAAGAGGAAGGGGAGGAAGAGGGAGGGAGAGGAAGAGAGAGGGAAAGAAGAGGAGAGGGTAGGAAAAAAGGAGGAGAGCATAGATGTTTTTTTGGGAAGTGCTGCTGGCCTGCAAGCTTGCTGACCATGAGGGAGGTGAAAAGAGAGCAGGACCAGGAGGGAGGGAGGAGGAGGAGGAGAGGAGAAAAAGGAAGAGAGAGAGGAGATGTGTCTCAGAGGTGGTGTTTGCTCTCAGCCTGCGAGCTTGCTGGCCATCAGGGAGGTCTTGCGCTGCGGGAGGTCCTGGGGGGTGGGGATGTGGTCGCCGGTGATCTCCACCTTCTCTGGGGCGGCGGCAGAAGCTGCCGGAAGCTGCTTGTTCTTCATCTTGGCCTTGGCCATGTTGTAGTCGCCTGAGTCAAAGTACTTTGGCTGTGGAGTGACAAACAGTGCGTGAGTGACAGATTAGAACACAGCACAGCGCGCAAAGCCCCCCACATTTGGGCTTACATTGCCCACGGGGACCCTGGTTCGAGTCCGGCCGCCCGGGGTCATTTCTTGACCCTGCCCCATCTCTCTCTCCCAATCATTTCCTGCCTACTCTCAGACTGTCCTGTAATAATAAAGGCCAAAAAGCTCACAAAAATATTTAAGAAACCTCCATCACTGCCTAATAATCACGCATAATCACCACATCTGTGATGGCACAAAAATGATCAAAACAAAGCAAATAATAATAATTATTTCTTTTGGGCCTATTAGCCTTTATTTAGACAGGAGAGCCAAAGATTGAGACAGGAAGATCAGCGGGAGAGAGAACGGGTAGGATTGGCATATGATAACTCAGGCCGGACTTGAACCTGTGTCCGTGCCAATGGGCATGCAAGCCTAGATGTGGGGGGCTTAGCGCACTGTGCCACAGTGCCCCCAAAACGGAGCAAAGCGATGTGGTTAGAAATGTCATGTGCACTGTGTCAATTTGCTCGTTGTTTGATCGCAATCACGAATGTGACAACTGCAAAATTATAAGCAGTGGAGCCACTCACGCCCTTCTGTAGCCGCTTCCGCAGCAGGTCTGAGCCCCCTGGCTTGGCACCCAGGTGGGGGTACCTGGCCTTCAGCTTGGCTTCCTCCGCCTTCTCCGGGCTCACCACTGTATCGTGCATCTCCTGAAACACACACACACACACACACACACACACACACACACACACACACACACACACACACACACACACACACACACACACACACACACACACACACACCAAGTCTCAACAAATGTGCTCACTCCAGAGGCCTATTCCATAAGGTGGTTTTGTTACCACCTAAGTTAAGTCAGATACCTAAAGGGTAAGTTAACTTTGAGGTAGTGGTAAATCACCTACTATAAAAGCCTGGAGTCCATATTTTTGTTTAACTAAATGACACGTGAAGGCTGTTTATTATAAGATTAATTTAGCCAGGTTTATCACTTAACCAGCTTCTTGGAATACCCCCTGTAAGTCTCCTAATTACAGACTTGGGGTTTATGTTTCTGTTAAAACAAAGCCAGTGGGCACTATCGCTAGTCCAGTGAGTAATAGAGCCCATTGAGCTCATTTCCTTTCAGTGGTCATGATCATGTATTTCTCGGAATGAGAGGTCCGCACACTTCACATCCATTTTGTTTTCTTCTATTATTTCATCCAAAAACTACAGTCAGCGTTTGTCCTGCACCTTTTCCTGGGATGTGGCACAATCTTCACCTTCAACATAAACATGTATTACAGAGGAGGCATCACTGTCAGTGACTCACTGAACATCAACCCTGTAAATGTTACCCAATAATAAGTGATTAGGCATCGACCCTGTGACTGAAGTAAGCGGCCATCAAATGATTATTAGACTATGACGCTGCTAGGTAGCAGCTGAGCTAGCTGCTGAAGAATGACAGTCTAAAGAAATCATCCAGTAAGTTATACTTGCAAGCATTGGAGTGAACTGATTCGATATTAGTTTCACATGGTCCAACTACACTGCGCTAACTGGTGTTAGCTGAAAACAAGCTCGGTATGCCAATGTTGACTGAATAACAATAGCTGCCCTTGGGTATGTAGCTGGCTGCTTCTACAGTGCAGTAGCCTACATCAGTGTCCTCTGAAAAGTCTATAAAAAAAACTTTTCCCACTAAATCTACGCTATCAATGGTGGAACCCGGTGGTCCCCCTGTTATGCAGGCCCATGCCAGTCAGACTGCAGGAAGGGCGCGTGGGACGGTCTCCCCATTGAAAGAGGAGGAAGGTGTCTGCACACGATATCCTTTTACATTGGCGTGGTGGGGTTTCAACTCGCAGCTAGTATGAACTCCGAGTCCTTCGGATCACAATGTACTTCAAGTGTTCCTAGCTCTACATGTTTTCTGAAATGCCATAGGTAGAACAATGCATTAGGTAGGCATAGCATGCATGCAATACACATCCGTGAGGATGGGATGTTTGGCCACTCTGTTACATGTTAACACACAATGAGGAGGGTACACTGTGTGCCAACACAAAACATTATGGTTGTGTGTTAGCACGCATCTAGTTATAGAACATAGCACGGTCATGCATAATCAAAAGTTAATTTACGTGAATTCTGGGGGCGCAACCACAGTAGCCTGCCAGATTTTTAATTCACCAGTGAGCCATAGGCTAATACCGACAACACTGCATAGCTAAGTCACACTGTTTAGGCTGACACATTATAAAACCTACTGAACCCATTAAGGATTCCAACAGGCTGAGACCAAGCCTTTCTTTAATTTAAGAAAGGGGCATTTTAAACCATGCACTTTTAAATATTTGAGATGGCTCAGGCTCAGTAATGCCAGTTCTAGATTAGACACAAACGCACTGGATTGCTAGCATGACAGCCTGACCAAGCTAAAAAAAAACCGTTAGCTTCCTAGCTCGCTAGCCTTGTATCATAGGATATCTCCTCATTATGTGAAAGGATCCGACCTGCTGCTCCTCTGTAGTTGCTTCTTCGATTTCCTTAACTTCAGCAGCTTCGGTGGACATTTTGGTCAAATGTGTGGTGTAGGTGTAAAACACAAAGACTTGCTCCGATTATTCCTCCTAGCACTGCACAGCACACACTAAATCCAGTCTGACTCCCGCCACAGCCCTTTTAGAACAGCCGTAGCACTCCCATTGTACCGGCATTTTGGCTGCAGTTCCACCAGAATTCCACTGGGGGTATCGGCGGAGACCAAAATAAACGGGGCCCAATGGAGCTAGATGCTAAAAATTGTAATTTTCACTCTAATCTCTTCATGAGCGCTTAGATTTGAATGTAGCTTCTAAGAGCGAAAATGAGGTTTGACTCAAAAATCTACTGAACGAGTGCATATGTCCCTTTGGTTTCTTACAGATTGGCTTATTGTTGTCCACAACGCTCTAGCCTTATGCTTATGACAGCTGGTGTGTATTCCAATATGTGACTTTGCGTCCTCCACTTGTGCTTGTGGCCTCATGTTTTGCGGATGCCCCTCCTCTGTGGAGAAAACAATTAAGTTTCCCCTCTGTCAGCCTAGCCACAGCAGTTTTTGAGGGACTATTCTTCATTCACCATCCAGTTTGCAAATGAGAAAATGACTTTACAATTGAGCTTTTGCGAGAAATTGAAATATAAGTTGTCAGTGATGTCATCATGACATATTACTTCCTGGTACGAGGCCACAAGCACAAGTGGAGGACGCAAGGTCACAAATTGGAACTTACTCCTGGCCGTCCGTCTGGTTTGTCTGGGGAGGTTGGATTTGCAATTTTAACTGCGAAATTCAAGTAACATTACAGAGCTAATCAAATTTTGCACTGCGTCTTGCATCTGTTTACACATAGTCTGGTCGATTGTACGATAGCCATTCTATAGAGAAAAAAACAAATATTAGAGAATGAAAGTAATGTATTCCTAAAACATTACTGTAATTCACCACCAGAGGCCACCGTTGGATTTCAGACTCCTGAAATGCCAACCCTGTTCAACTAGGGGTATGTTCCAATATGCAACCTTGCGTCATCCACTTGTGCTTGTGGCCTCATACCAGGAAGTAATGCATCGTTATGACATCACTGACAACAGCATTATATTTCAATATCTTGCAAAAGCTCAATTGTAAAGTCATTTTCTCATTTGCAAACTGGATGTTGAATGAAGAATAGTTCCCCAAAAATTGTTGTGGCTTGGCTGATAGCGGGGAAACTTAATTGTTTTCTCCACAGAGGAGGGGCATCCGCAAAACATGAGGCCACAAGCACAAGTGGAGAACGCATTGCAAGGTCGCATATTGGAATGCACCCTAGAGGTAGGCCTACTTACATCGATCCTTTCCGTCCAGAGATGGGCAACCAAGATTCATTGTTTGCAATACAGTGTGCCACAGACAGTCCAAACGACCAGGTCTACCTGTTCAATTCAACCAGACAACTATCTGTTTGGGTTGGACAGGTAAAACCAAGTTATGTGGAATATGTGGCTTTGACCGCGTTCTTGATGGTGCATTTATGTGGGACAGTCATGGGTAAGCGGTTAGGCCATTAGACTTGTAGCCCAATGGTTGCCGGTGCCAACTAAAGTTGACTGTCTCAGGGGATCCTATCGTAAACTGCGGTCTCACAATTCGATGGGCAATCACCCGAGAAAACCGCCGCGAGGGTGTGCGCATGCGTGCGCCTGCTCAGTAGCGAAAAGAATCACATCTCGACGGGTCGCTCATATCGACAGGACACCGGTTCAACTCCCGACCCGCCAGGTTGGTGGGGGAGTAATTAACCAGTGCTCTCTCCCATCTGCCTCCATGACTGAGGTACCCACTCTGACCATGGTACCATCCCGCCACATTGCTCCTTTGGGGCCCCATTGGGGGCTGCTAGACCAGGAGCCCAGGGGGGTCAGCCTAGTTGGGAAGGTTACCAATTTTTATGGGTACTATGATGTCTGGTATGGTCCCCAGATAGAGGAACAGCACGTCTGCCGGGTTCCCTCTGGTGGGTGTGGCCAGGGGGGCTGTAAAACTGGCACCCCAAAAATGGGCTAGATCAGTTGGTGAGGTTACCACTTGGAACCTGTTGTAAATTGTTCATCATAGTCCCCTGATAGAGAAATGACCACTGCCAGACATTTTTAGTGGTGGGTTACCCCCGGCAGACGCCCCCGTATGATGACACCCCCAAAAATGGGCTAGATCAGTTGGTGAGGTTACCACTTGGAACCTGTTGTAAATTGTTTGATATGGTCCCCTGATTGAGGAATGGCCACTGCCAGACGTTTTTGATGGTGGGCGGGGCTTGCCAGACATCATTAATTGGGCGGTAAAAAATGGGCTAGATCAGCTGGTGAGGTTACCTCTTGAAACCTATCATGAATTGTTCATCATATTCCCCTGATAGAGAAATGACCACTGGCAGACATTTTCAGTGGTGGGGGACCCCCGCCAGACGCCCCAATACAATGACACCCCCCAATATAGGCAAGGTCATTCACATAAGGTTTGAACCAGACATGGTACAAAAGACAAACAACACACCACTTTTTTTTAGATAATTCCAACGTGGGGAATTGATTGGAAGGGTCAACATGTTCATAGAAACTTGTTGTGGGTACTTTTCAGGACAAAAATGACTTTAATTTAACAAATATTACAAATCCGGGCAGGAACCAGTTTGTAGGCTTTCAAAATCAATGCAAATATGACATGTTTCTGACTTAAAAGTGCATTGTGTACAATGGTGGCCAGAATATTTCATTAATATTTACAAAATAATAAACCAATATGTATCATTATGAACAAAGTACAGTACGTTTTGCTGCTTAAATGTCTCTTTCAAAATGGCAGACAATGGAGAACAATGGAAAGTGCAATTTTCCTAGTCATAATGAATACTTTAATGATGAATCATAATGAATACTAGAATTTGATGTTGGTAAGTATTCATAAAAAAGGTAACATTTTGAATGGGCGGTATGAATTCTGGGAAATAAACAACTGAAAATATTACTCTGGTGCACCTTTAAGTAATGCATGGAGAAATTACGCTGACATTGAAGGCCTGTGAATTGTACTAAGAAACAGCAATGTGAAATTCCCACTTTCCAGCAGTTCTGAAGATTTAGTATCAAAATACTCGACATTGGCATACACAGGACTGACATTAACAGACAGACATTGAAGTGGAAGACAGGGCTAGTAACAGTATATAAGTATTGAGAAATAATTAAGTGAACAAATAAAAAACAACTGAACATTTGACACTGACAAAGAAATCCTCCCTATCCTGTTAAATTACGACCAACCATAATGCATCATGAAGTGCTTTGAAGGGCATGTCAGACATCCAATAATAAATTCATTCACCCTCCCAGAACCTCTTCTTGTTCATATAGCAAACAGTGCAAAGGCATCAAGAAAGTTGTTTTAGACAGAACCAAATCTTAACCTTGAAGGACAACACACATCTTTTAAAAGTTACCCAACCTGTGGGGTTTTGTTAAAGTACACCAGGATAAGACGTTAACAAACTTAATATTAAACAAAGTCCAAATCATAATGCCTAAATACAAAAACCCTGACTGGTGCGGCAGCAGCCACAGGTCCAAATAGAGCACCTATGAAGAACCGTCAGTTCCTTCAGCTTTTAAAGGCAGCTTGATTGCAGAGTGAGGTGCCATCAATTAAGCCACTCCTTAACACCTAATGGAGGTCAATTTGATAAGCTGGAGAACAAGGCAAAACAGGACATGCATGCAGTCTTCTTAACACCATACATGTCTTCTTGTTGCTGCTGCCCCCAAGGAAAAGACTGTGTGCACGCACTCGCACACACACAAACATACATGGAACTGCACTATACGCATAAATGGTGTGACTTTTGTCATGTGCATTACACCCTTTTTGGTTGAAAACATTGAGGGGGAAGCCAATGCAAGTCAATTGACCTGTAGACTAGCGTTGTTCATGCTCAACATGCCGAAAATGTGTTGTGTTGCCGGCTATTCAAATATATATATATATAAATAATAGGCCTATAGCCAAATAGCCGTGGCTGAAGCATGGACTGTGTTCATTTAGGCTAGGCGATGTAGCATGTAAGTTAATGAGACATTCAATTTGTTTTCCCCCAATAAGGGGCTTAACACACATTCACAAGCAAAGTACCCAGATGGCCGTTCATACGTATGTGACTACAATACTCACAACAACTGCCTGGGCACCTGCAATATGCAACACACTCTGCTGCTTCCAAATGTTGTGACTTGATAACTGGAACAACAAGTATTTCTTAGTACTTGTATACTGTTACTGGTCCTGTCTTGCGCTTTAATGTCTGTCTGTTGGTCCTCCTGTATATGCCTATGTTAAAGGGGCATGTCACTAATTTGGGGCTTAATACAGTTAAAATCGTTTGCCAGGGTTTATAAAGGTGGTAAAGTGTCTTATTTTTCATGTTAGGCGTTGTCTTGCTTTAAGACAAGTTAAAAGAGGGAGTATATCGCTAAGCTAGTGAGAGTCAATGGATCACAGTAGCATGTGTGATCCATTGAGTCTCACCAGCTTAGATACTTACTCGCTCCTTAAAACTAGACAACACCTAACATGAAAAATAAGGCACTTTACCACCTTTATAAACCCAGGGCAACGATTTTAACCGTATTCAGCCCCAAAATAGTGGCATACCCCTTTTAAGTATTTTGCTTCGAAATCTTCAGAACTGCTGTATAGTGGTGCAGTAGTGCATAGTTGTGCAATTTCTTGGTAGGCCTATAATTCACAGGCCTTCAATGTCAGCGTAATTGGTCCCTGAATTGGTCCCATTCACAAATATTAGCCTACCTTTTATGAATGTTTACCACCACCATCAAATTCTAAGTATTCATTATGATTGGGGAAATTACACTTTTCATGTAAAGGGGGATCTCCTCAACATCTTAAGCTGCAAAACCTATTGTACTTTGGTCATAATAGTGAATATTAATTAAATATTCTGGCCACCATCCTACAAAATGCACTTTTAAGTCAGAAACACGTCATCTTTCCATTGATTTTGAAAGCCTACAAACTGGTTCCTGCCCGGATTTGTAATATTTGTTAAAGAAAAGTCATTTTTGTCCTAAAAAGTACCCACAACAAGTTTCTATGAACATGTTGACCCTTCCAATCAATTCCCCAATTGGAATTATCTAAAAAAAAGTGGTGTGTCGTTTGTCTTTTGTACCATGTCTGGTTCAAACCTTATGTGAATGACCTTGCCTATATTGGGAGGTGTCATCATATTGGGGCGTCTGGCGGGGGTCCCCCACCACTGAAAATGTCTGCCAGTGGTCATTTCTCTATTAGGGGAGCATGATGAACAATTCATGATAGGTTTCAAGAGGTAACCTCACCAGCTGATCTAGCCCATTTTTTACCGCCCAATTAATGATGTCTGGCAAGCCCCGCCCACCATCAAAAACGTCTGGCAGTGGCCATTCCTCAATCAGGGGACCATCTCAAACAATTTACAACAGGTTCCAAGTGGTAACCTCACCAACTGATCTAGCCCATTTTTGGGGGTGTCATCATACGGGGGTGTCTGCCGGGGGTAACCCACCACTAAAAATGTCTGGCAGTGGTCATTTCTCTATCAGGGGACTATGATGAACAATTTACAACAGGTTCCAAGTGGTAACCTCACCAACTGATCTAGCCCATTTTTGGGGTGCCAGTTTTACAGCCCCCCTGGCCACACCCACCAGAGGGAACCCGGCAGACGTGCTGTTCCTCTATCTGGGGACCATACCAGACATCATAGTACCCATAAAAATTGGTAACCTTCCCAACTAGGCTGACCCCCCTGGGCTCCTGGTCTATGCCCCTGTCGTGCCGAAAAGCGAGTCCCTGCCAGAACACGAGTGCCCTCATTGAAACCAATGACATTTTTTGAGAGAAAATTATACTAATTTTTGCAGAATGAATTACATAATTTATTAACTAAAAATATGCTTATGAAACATTACTCGTCCTCCACTTAATATGAGCTATTTGAATGAAACCGTAACATTTGTTATGACAATGGGAGTTGGAGTTTCCCAGGTGAGCTTTCACTTTGCCATTATTTCAATGCATTCTGGTTAGAACACAGCAGCAGCAACAATGCGCCATCACGAACACGACCATTGACTCGAAACAGGTGGCACAGGGTAAAAACACTGCGAGTTCTGTTTGGCTCCAAGGACATGCCGTAGTTTACTTTGACAGATACTGGCTGAGGATAAAGTTTTGAATTAATCGAAACCAGACAGATTTTCTCGACAGAGTAACTTGTGAATACAACGGCTGTTTTCGTATTTTTCTCAATCGACTATTTTTCAAAACGCGAATGGCGAGTTGAATGACCTCAGGTTCTTATTTTGCCCAGTTCACTGGTAAAGTTAATCCTGTGAAATGAAGTGTCAAGTGAGCTAGACAGCTAGCGTTAGCTTATAGTAAGTTGTTTGTGACTGGTCTAACAAGTGTAAGATCAAACAACTAAGGTTATCTCGCATATCTCAATTGGGTAAGGCAGTCTTTGCCGAAATGAACACTTAACTGTTAATATCGGTGTGTATCATGTTAATCTTAATGTCACACTTCAATTTGGAAGTGGCTAATATTCGAAGTTGTAAGTAAGCTTCCAGGTAGATAGTGATATGTCTAGTAGTAATCGAATAAGGTCGTGGTGGTGATAGTGCTTTCCTCCACATTACAGTGACTGCAATAACTTTATCTGTCACTTTGTCTAAGTTACTGACTATGTAGCAGGCAGTGTCCAGTGAGGAGCTAGCTATGTAGCTGTCTGTCTGTTTAGTCTCATTAGGATGCACCGTATAGTAAACGACGTGTTTTGCTCCCCTTGGCATGAGGGAGTGGAAAAACACTAAATGTTAAGACACACTTGTAGACAGTTTCTGAAAGTGTATCAATGTTTTGTGTGTCAGGACGGTTGTCTGATTAATAGCAATGTGTAGGTTACTGAAATACTGCTTTAGCCACTGCCTGTACGCAACCATGACGAAGTTTAAGGAAGTTGTGAAAGATGTTAATAGGTGGACGTCTGTCCGTTTTCTGGGCTACCTGTCAAATCTCTGTTTGTTTGTGGCTGTGTGCCTTGGTCTGTACGTCATGTGGGAGAAGACGGTAAACTCCATCATTCTGGTCATTCTGATTTTGGGACTCTTTGCACTTGGCATTGCCAGTATTTTTTATTACTATTTCAGTATGGAGACTGTTAGCCTTTGCCTTATCCATGCCTGGTTTGGATTCCTCCTGGGCCTCCTGTCTATTCACTATAACCCAAGCTTTGATGTGGAGGAGCAAGTCACTGATTACTTACTCTTGAGTAGCACTGTGTTGTATATCCTATGGGCGCTCCTAGAAAGGGTCTGTGGCATCTCCAAGCCCAAGCCCATGTTCCTCACATCTTACGAAGTCCTGGAGCTGATCGGCTTCTCTCTGGCCAGCACCTTTTGGCTCCCTGACAAGTCAGCAGGCATCTCGTTCCTCTCGTCAGCATTTGGAGTGCTGGTTATGGCCCTCCGCACGAAGTCCTACCTGGCTCTCCCCAACGCAGTCTGTTTTGCAGGCCTCTCCATGCATGTGTTTTTCCTATCGGGCCTCGTGGACACCAGCCCATTCGCTTTGAGCTGCTTCTTCGTGCGGCTGATTAGTCAGCCGCTGCTGGACGTCTACTTCAGCGGGCTGTCCGCCGTGGAGCGCTGGCAGCCCCTGTTGCTCCAGGCCGGGCTGTGGAGACGGCTCACCCTGCTGCCGCTGATCGCGGTGGAGGGGGCCTTCCTGGTGCTGGCCGGCCTGAAGCTGGCTCCCCTGGAGGTGTGGAACCTGCTCCTCCCGGCTGCCGCCTTCACCGTCTTCGGGATCTTCTGGCTCATCTGTCACGTGGTGCTGGTCTTCACCCTCTGTGCGTTCCAGAGCAAGTTGAGCGACTGCCAGCGGGTGCTGTCGGGCAGCGCCAGGTCTGACGTGGGCAGCCTAGGACGGGTCATGACCTCCAAGGGGATGCGGCACTTTTGCCTCATCTCGCAGCGCCTGGCCTTCTTCAGCGTGGCGTCCACCGTCATCCTCGGGGCCATCTCATGGCAGGTACGCTGATGGTCATGTGGCATGCACCTACAGTACAGTAAGATCATGTGTTTCCACAATTGTGTTGTGCTGTGGTAAAAAAAAAGGTCATTGCAAGTGTAGGAGGGCTAGGAGGGGTACACAAACACACACACACACATGGGTATACAGGACAGACACACAAACACACACACACACATGGGTATACAGGACAGACACACACACACACACACACACACACACACACACACACACACACACACACACTTAACAATGAAAAAGAGAACACACACATGCACAAACACACACACACATGCAAAATGTATCACCAATGCATACCACCGTTGCCAAGTCTGTACGGCTGCTGATCGATTTGTGGTGCTTGGTTTTTATTCTGTGGTGCTGCACCACAGAATGGTCTATGCATGGGGAAACAATGAAGATCATTGCTGTTTGGGTTAAGTGAGTGCGCTCAAGTTTATTTGCAGAGGTGGGACTGGGACATGTCATATTTGATCCAATCCATCCCAATCATTCAACGGGTTGATCCCTTAATTGGTAAAATCATCAGATAAACCATCATCTTCAGGATCAATAAAGCATCCCTACTGTACTTAGTCCAAGAGTATTAGCTCCATATTAAGACAAACAAGCTGAATATTTCAGAATATGTTCATAATACCTTTGGAATAACACACCAAAATTCCCCAGGAATCCCCCTAGGGCTCTTTGAGAAATTTAAGATGCCCTACAAATATTATAATAATAATAATATTATATATTATATTTTATATGTTTTGGAGCAAAAACTTCAATGGGTGGTTGGATTTGCACCAAATCTCTAGGGCTAACGCTCTATAATAATGCTCATTTCAGCTGTGCTGCCTCTTCCCACATTTGATGTTTTCATGAATATTTACTAAGTAATTTATGAGCATAACCAAAGTACAGTGAATTTTGCGCCTTAACTGTCTATTACTGAAAATCCAACATGTTGGACAACATACGTAAAATTCAGAGGAATGCTCCTTGTTCTCAGAGGAATTCAATATGGCATCCTGCTAAGTCCAGAATGAGTACATGACTGAGTGTATTCCTCCAGAAGCCATGGGTTCTCCACCTCCTGGTTGGTGAGCTGTACAACAGTAATTCATTACGTCTTTTTTTTTGCAGCAACTCAACATGCTCTACATCAGCGCCTTCCTGCTGGTCTGCGTAGTGGAGTCTCTGGTCCACGGCCTCTTCCATGAGCTGGGTAGCTACCTGGGAGGGACGGCGGTGGGCTACGCGGTGGTCATTCCCACCAACTACTGCAGGTGAGACATCACAGGGTTGGATTTCCCTGTAGGTGTTAGTATGTTACAGTCATAATCTGTGACGATTTCATCTACCACTCCCCACCAGTGCTGGGAGCATGTAATAAAAGGATGATTTGTGAAGTTGGCTGATCTGTCAAAATGACATAAACATCACGGATTGTGCCTTTGATTAGACATACTGTTGGTGTAATGTATGTGTACTGCTTATGTCTAATTAGCTATCCATACCTAAAGTCTATGTCTATGTCTGCATGGGAAAGTTAGAAATGTAATTTCAATTCTTTGTATGACCAGCGCATGTAAAGAAATTGACAATAAAGCTGACTTGACTTAACTTGACTTGACCACCAGCCTATTTCTCTCATCTTCTCTCCTCTCCCCTCCCCTCCCCTCCCCTGCCCTCTCCTCCCCCTCCTCTCCTCTCCTCCCATGTCCCTCCGCTCTCCTCTCCTCTCCCCTCCCCTCTCCCCCCCCCTCCCCTCCTCTCCTCCCCCTCCCCCCCTCTCTCCTCTCTCCTCTCCTCCCCTCCCCCATCTCTCCTCTCCTCCCTCTCCTTTCCTCCTCTCCTCTCCTCTCCTCTCCTCTCTTCTCTTCTCTTCTCCTCTCTTCTTTTCTCCCCTTCTCTCTCCTCTCCTCTCCTCTCCTCTCATCTCCCCTACTCTGCTCTCCACTCATCTCCCCTGCTCTCCTCTCCTCTCCTCTCCCCTCCCCTCCCCTCCCCTGCTCTCATCTCCCCTGCTCTCCTCTCCTCTCCTCTCCTCTCCTCTCCTCTCCCCTCCCCTCCCCTCCCCTCCCCTCTCCTCTCCTCTCCTCTCCTCTCCTCTCCTCTCCTCTCCTCTCCTCTCCTCTCCTCTCCTCTCCTCTCCTCTCCTCTCCTCTCCTCTCCTCTCCTCTCCTCCCGTCCTGCAGCCCAGACGGCCAGCCCACCCTGCTGCCCCCAGAGCAGGTGCAGTCCCTCAACCTGCGCTCCACCGGCATGCTGAACCACGTGCAGCGCTTCTTCTCACACCACATGATCGAGACGTCGGGCTGCGACTACTCCACGGCCGGCATGACGCTGGAGGGCCTGCGGACCAAGCTGCGCGCCTTCCTGGACACGGCCACGACCGACGGCCCGCGCCACGACACCTACGTGCTCTTCTACAGCGGACACACGCACCGCAGTGGAGACTGGGCATTGGCCGGTGGGTACTACACAAACACACACACAGATGGGTATACAGGACAGACAGACAGACAGACACACACACACACACATGGGTATACAGGACAGACACGCACGCACGCACGCACGCACGCGCACACACACACACACACACACACAAATATGGAGGTTCTACCACTCACTGTAAAATCTAAAAGCCCCATGGCAACATGGCAATCTCATTTATGTATTCAGAGTAGGACAGTCAAAACGATGAGGCGCACACAAGGCTCCAGATATTTTCCGTTGACTTCTTTTGTTAATTTGTCGGCCACAATACAATTTTTGAACCTGCAAGACTTGTGTGCGCCTCATCTTTTTGACTGTCCTAGTATCACTATTTTTGGTGAGCACCAAGCAACAAGCGATCCTAAGTTAAGGCGCAGACGCCAACTTTCTTTGTATTCAGAGTAGGCAATTTGAGATTGAGGAATGTAGATTAGTAACTATGTTGCCTATTTAATTTGTGACCAGTCACCAGACACAATGACCTTTAACCTTCCCCGGCCGTTTTATGCACTTGATTATGCCAGGTGCTTTGTATGCCTTAAAATGGCACTTCAAAGCAATGATGAAGCACTAAAAAGTATACTGCTTTTCTATTTGTGCTGGTATATACGGGTGGAATTTTCTCTTAGCCCTGGTAGCTCCAGATGGAGGGGGTTCTCACTGTTTTACGGCACTCCGCTTTACTCATTGTAAATCGGGCACAACCCACGGCCTCTTGTGGCTTATTGCTTAAATCTTTCACTCATATGCAGGCACATTTGAACATCTGATGATTATACAATATGATTGGAAAATTAGTGCTAGTGAAATTTACTGTATGTAGCTCTCAGAATTAAGCGTTTGCATGCGGAATTTAAGTCCTTTTTTAAGCAATTATTGAGTGATTGAGTGAGAGATTTTGATTGTGGCCCACTATGAATTTGAATTGGACATCCTTGCTGTAATTAAATCTGCTGTGTGTGTCTGTGTCTGTGTCTGTGTCTGTGCGTGCCGCCACCAGGGGGCGAGACCCTGCGTCTGGAGGACGTGGTGGGCTTCTGGCGGGAGAAGAACATGGGCCACTGCTGCCGGCTGGTCCTGGTGCTGGACACGGACAACTCCCTGG
>NC_085860.1:29063181-29105681 GCF_034702125.1 Engraulis encrasicolus
ATATAATTCTAGCTGTTGTCCAACAGCAATGTCAGCTGTCTATCCACCTGACATCAACATTGCACAACTGATGGCCCCACACATTTCAATAAGCTCATTTTTGTCTATTTTCAAATAAAAATGCCCAGTCAGTCATGTCAATCCTAATTGAACGTTAAAGTCCTCCAATAACTCACTAGAATTGTAGAACTAGAATTTTGAGACCTAAAACCTAGTTTTAAACACTTGCCAATACAAGCATTTTACAGACATTTTCTTGATCTGATATTGAGTCATAGCCAGTTACTTGGAGAGGTCAAACCTGTGTTGGAGGGAATCTGTGGCAGGGTTTTTCACTTTCACTTTTACTTTTACTTTTTGTGTCACTGTTTAACCTAGATAACCAGCTATGCTGACCAATTGACATCAAGAAAATCTCTCTTGTATTTCTTGTATCAATTAAAATTGACTCGACTGAGTGGGTATTTCTGCTTGAAAATAGACAGAAAAATAAGCTTGTTGAAACATGTGGGGCCCTCAGTTTTGCTGTGTTGACGTCACTGTTTGGCATTTTTAAATATTTTTTTAATAATTGTTTTTATTTTTTATATATTTTCATTTTTTTGTTACGCGAAAAAATATACATGTGTTCATTCACAGTTTTGATGCCCTACCTGAAAATGTACTAAGTTCTGTAAATAGCCACAAAAATAAACAGAATTAATTAAATGAGAAGGTGAGTCCACACTTTTGGCCTGTACTGTATGTATTAATATTTGTGACTGGACAACATACATTTTGAAAATAAAAGACAAAAAAATGACATACTCTACCTTTTAAAATTGGTGCAACAGTGGAGCAGCTTATGGAACAGTTTATAGCACAACATAAAAAAAAAACTTTTTGACACTAACACTATGCACTTGCTGCCGCTGCTGCGCTACTGTTGTGACTACAAATGTGGAAAAATGTTACTGGGTTGTCCAGCGACGTACCTCTTTTTTTTTTTTTTTACAGCTTTGTGAAATTTGATGTCATGATTTTCTATGGTCATTTTCATTCATTGTATTAATCAGCTAAGTTGCTCTCAACAATGCACCTTTCCCAGCCTGCCTGTCTCTGAAGTGCCTTGTCCTATTAAAGCTTGAATTTTTCTGAATCTGTCGGAGACCGGACATTTTATATATCCAAACCATACAGGATATGAACACGTAGGGTGCATCCCAATATGTGACCTTGCCTCCTCCACTTGCTTCTCGTCATGATGACATCACTGACAACAGCATTATATTTCAATATCTTGCAAAAGCTCAATTGTAAAGTCTTTTTCTCATTTGCAATTGGGATGGTGAATGAAAAACAGTCCCTCAAAAGTTGTTGTGGCGAGGCTGACAGCTGGGAAACTTTATCGTTTTCTCCACGGAGGAGGGGCCAGGAGGTGGGACGAGGAGACAAGCGCAAGTGGAGGAGGCAAGGACACATATTGGGATGCACACTATAATGAGTAAACTGTGTAACTACTCTACTATAGGCACCACAGTTGGGCAAGATAGGGCAAAGTCTTGGAATCTGAAGGAAGTAGCAGGTTTGAATCTCATATCATCCGTGGTTGAAGTGCCCTCGAGCAAGGCACCTAACCGCACATTGTTCAAATGCATCCAATGGAATGTTAACAGTGGCAAAAGGAATGTTATCAGTATCCTGCATTGAATTGACTGCAAGTTGCAGTGGATAAGAACATCAGCTAAGAGTAATGTAGGTCCTAATTTAAACTAAATTGCCATTATCAACAATTGCCAAATTTTGCCAACATTTTTTAGTTTTGTTGCATTTGTTGCATGTATCAGATTTAAATGAGCACATATTTCCCTCAAATCAATAGTTTTGCTTGGCTTTAGCAGCGTATATGAAAGCCCAACTTGGAAACTCCAGCTCCCATTGTCTTTGTGACACAGAACTCCACAGCACACAAGTGGTCACTGCAAACAACAAAATTATATTTATGGCTCACCCGTTCAAGGGGGTACCCCCAATGGCGCCCGAAAAGGAGCTGTGCGGAGGGACGGTACCATGCTCAGGGTACCTCAGTCATGAAGGTGGATCTCCCACCAGCCTGGCGAGTCGGGATTCGAACTGGCAACCTTTGGGCTACAAGCCTGACACCCTAACCGCTTACGCATGACTGCCCATGTATATGTATGCCTATATTGTCTGCACTATTCTCAATCTAATATGTGGATTGAATGTTTTCAAAAATACAGCATTTTGTTTCTAGTCACAACATTTTACAGACTGTCCCGACTTTGTTGGATTACTGTTTGTATTTGTACTGTAAAGAGGTGACATCTTGAAACTCGTGTTTTAAACTAAACTGATAGACAATGAGTCGATCAGTCAAAGCAGCACTTGTGTGACATCATGCACCTGTTCTAGTTGTCTGTCCACCACCACTCATTAACAGGGCTGGACTGGTCATCTGGCATACCGAGCATTTCCCGGTGGACCCTGCACCCTCGTGGGCCCCTATTTTCAGAAATGTGCCCACGAGGGTGTGGGGCCTCCCGGTGAGTCAGTTCTGCGCCGCTAATTATGAGGGGCCCCTTTAAGCCAAACGTGCCCGGGCCCTATTTCTCCCCCAGTCCAACCCTGCTCATTAGGTGCTGTGGAGATCAGTTTACCACTCCGCCCGGCGGCGCACTGCTCGCCTCTTAACACGTTTGCCACCTGCCTTTTGTCTTTTAGTGCTTAGCGTCAGATGAGGAGGGCAGCCAGCGCAGGAGCAGCAACAACAACAACAAGAGCAGGACCGCTGCAGAGGAGATAGAGTATGAGCAGAGGCTAGCCTTCAACCAGTCCTCTACCAGCCAGCCACCAAAACACTACAGTAGTAAGGTGAACAAGGCTTAGATAGATTGCCACAGTACAAGACAATAATTTTCCTGCTACTGCATGTGATGGTACATTTCACCATTTGTTCGTCAATGTATAGTAAAGGTTAAAGCTTTGGCAACATTTCATTGCCATTTACAGGTGAAGGCCGTTCACTTACCCAGGACAACTTGTATTCCTTTTTCACTGTTGACCTACATTTTGGATTACTGCATTTAGTCGAGTCTACAGTCTACGATGGGCAGTGGGGCTTCTGCCACTGCCAGTGATCCCCGGAGAGATGGGTCAGAAGTACCAGTGTACCCCCGGCAGCCGAGAGCGGATGCAGCTGCACAGCCCACATCTTACACAGGACGAGGAGGAGGAGGAGGAGGAGACAGAGGAGGAGACGGGTCAGAAGTACCGGTGTACCCTCGACAGCCGAGAGGGGATGCAGCTGCACAGTCCACATCTCACATAGGAGGAGGTGGAGGAGGAGGAGGAGGAGGAGGAGGAGGAGGAGGAGACGGTGGTGTCCCACAGTATTGGACAGAGAAAGAAGACAGAGAAGACAGTCCAGTTCCCGTGGAGAGTCGTCCTAATGTGGAGGAGGACAGGGATGTCGAGTCAGGAGAAAGAAAAACCCAGGACACGAAAGACGGGAGCAAAGCCCAAACTCAGAACTATCCTACACAAGTCATTTCAGGAGACAAAAAAGCACAGAAATCAGAGGAGGACCCCATAGCCCACGCTCGGCTCTACCCTTCTCTAGACTACTCAGGAGGAGAGAGGGAAGCACAGGAGAAAGTGGACAACCACACACCCCAAACTCAGAAGTATCCCACAGAAGATCCCACTGCACAAGCCGGCACAGTCAAGGATGGCATCAGCAGCACTGAACTGCAGGTGGAAGTAAGTCACTTTACAATCTTGATATTGTGTGTGTGTTGTTGGTGTTATTTGTGTTGGTTTTGTGTGTTACATTAAATATGAGCTCAATATCACTTACAGTACAGCAGGGAATTTCCTCATTAATTGGGAAATACCGGGCTGAGCAATACGTATGTATCTGCAAGTGTATCTGTGTCAGGGTCTTACATGTAACTTTCTAATTGGGGTGGCCAAATGTTCCATCTCTGCTTGTGTCTGTATTTCAGAGTAAAGCTCCTAGTTGTGCGGTTGACGTGGAGTCCAGCAGTGGAAGCGCCTCAGAAAAGGAAGAAAATGAACATCCTACAGAGATGAATAGGAGTTTTCAGTCAAGTTCTACCGTAAATAATTGCTTTATTTTATAGCCTTTATTTAGCCCGTATTATGACTTATTACTAACTTCTAACAAACCAATGTAATTTCTGTCTAGTTTACTATAAACTGACTAGTTGAATTATGAAATCCCATTGTAATGTAAATAAAACATAGAGTATATTTGTCAAATTATCCAAAAGATCTCTATGTGCCCTATGTCGTGGGCAGGTTGTGCAATACAAACACACCAGTGATCGTCCTCAGTGAGAGAGATGAAGTGTGGCCAGAGCCATGTATAGTAGGCTATATTCCTTATATATGGCTCTGAGTGTGGTTAATGATGCGTCATAATAATTACTGTAAGTTGAAGAAATAGCTAAAAGAAATAGCTCTAAGAATCACAGTAGCTAAAGTGGCTTCCCATATTCTTCTTCCTCATTATATCCCCGAAACGCGGAGCGTCGGGGATGTAATGGTTTTGCGTGCGCCGCCGCCGCGTCCGCCGCCGCCGCCGCCGCCGCGTAAGGTCTTTCGTGTTAACGCGATAACTTTTGAACGGATGTTTGGATTTGTCCCAGATTTTTTGGGTGAATGCTCTAGGGCAGGTTCATGAACTGATTCGAGTTTGGAGGTCAACACTTTCAAGATGGCTGAATTCAAGATGGCCGAATTTTTGTTTGGTCCATAACTTCTGACCGGGTGGATGGATTTGTCCCAGATTTGGTGTGTGAATGCTCTAGGGTAGGTTCATGAACTGCTACGAGTTGGGAGGTCAACACTTTCAAGATGGCTGAATTCAAGATGGCCGAATTTTAGTTTGGTCCATAACTTCTGACCGGGTGGGTGGATTTGTCCCAGATTTGGTGTGTGAATGCTCTGGGGTAGGTTCATGAACTGATTCGAGTTTGGAGGTCAACACTTTCAAGATGGCTGAATTCAAGATGGCCGAATTATTGTTTGGCCCATAACTACTGACCGGGTGGATGGATTTGTCCCAGATTTTGTGTGTGAATGCTTTAGGGTAGGTTCATGAACTGATTCGAGTTTGGAAGACAACACTTTCAAAATGGCGGAATTTTCATTTGGCCCATAACTTCTGACTGGGTGGATTGATTTGCCCGGTAACACCGTATTTTAATGGTTCACCATTTCAGTGAATCTACCATATTAGGTACAGTGTAATAACCAATGTAACAATATTTAATACCATGTAATACTAGTGTAATACCAGTGTAACAATATGCAATATCAGGTACAGTGTAATAACGAGTGTAACAGTATGCAATACCATGTAATATAGTGTAATACCAGTGTAACAATATGCAATACCATGTAATACCACTTACGCACAAACACATGATGTAAGTAAAAAAATTACATTGTATTAAATATTGTTACACTGGTTATTACACTGTACCTAATGTGGTATATCCACTGAACCATTAAAACAGTTTTTGTTTTGTAACAATATGCAATACCATGTAATACCACTTACGCACAAACACATGATGTAAGTAAAAAAATTACATTGTATTAAATATTGTTACACTGGTTATTACACTGTACCTAATGTGGTATATCCACTGAACCATTAAAACAGTATTACCATTTGCCCCATTTTTTGCTTCATTTTCACAATAGTCGTTTGGTTTTAAGCCTATGCACGTCATGTCACGTCTGTATGTATCATATACGTTTACGAAATGGTGGACGGGAGTGGTAGGAATGATGGGGGACTGGAAGCGTCGCGTTTCGGGGATATACCTTAAGCAGTCGAAGGCGACTGCACAGGCAGTCTAGTTACTACGATGGTATTTGCGAAAGGAACTTGATTTAGAATAGAATAGATTTTATTGTCATGCCAGCATGAAAATTGCCTTTGGTCTCACTGAATAAAAACACAAATACACAAAAACACATATACACATCGTTGTATCCACCCCCTCCAACCAAACCTCCCAGCATTCACATCATAATCAAGTCATGTAGTAGTTCCAGACCCTAAACCTCTAACTTTTCCATTGCTTATTGACCAGGGAAATTGGCATGGAAAAGTATCATCATCATAATGACCTATCTATGTATTGTCCTGTGGTCAGGAGTCGGCTGGCGATAATGAGGAGGTTCCCCTGGCCTTCGAGAGCTTCCTCCACCGCAATGGACTCATCTACAGCTGTGTCATACAGCACGGCCATAGGATGTACGTTGATGACTCAAAGGTACCCTAAAAACCCTTCCCACTGAGCTTTTGTTGGTTTGTTAACATAACATTGTCCTTTTCCGTGTAAACTGTACAGTATGTCAGTTCACAAATGTATAATATCACATACTTTCACTGTAACACTGAACAAAAACCCTAACCCAATTCATGCCCTGTGTAGCCTATAAGTCAAGTAAACTTTGACCCATGAAAAAAAAAAATTGTGCTGTATTCTGTACAAGATGTTTTGATCCCAGTTCATCTCACTTGTCTATTTTAGGGGCTGGTTCCCTTTCCAACAGAGTGGTATGACCAGGGAAGATTTCTAAGTGCATCAAATGAAGTAATTAACTTGTCATTATACATCATTAACTTTCTGATGTTTAGTGGTAGCTGCAGTACTCACAGCTGTTGTTTAATCACAGGTTGCAGACCAACCCGAGGTCAAGCGGGATAATGAGGATAATCGCAATGTGAACACCACCACAACCCTGGCTGAAGATGATCGAGCTGGCGTGGTCTACATTCATGGAAAGGGGACAGTCATGACATACATGTTTGAGGTGTTATAAGCAGATATTGCTATTGAATAGATATTGTTTTGACTGACATGGTTGAACAAAAATATATACATGTACCTGTCCATATTGATATCTAAAAAATCTTGTGTGTCTGCTTTACATGTATTTTGCCCTCTAAAAATGAATGGATAGTCTGCTGATACACTTTCTTCAGAATAATTACTGTGGTCACTCTGGGTAATGTTGCTCTCTTGCAATAGAAACTTACAGTCATAGAAAAAAGTACACCCTTTGAAATGTCTTTCATTTCTGTCAAAACTGGTCATAAAACATTGTCGGATCTTCCCGGACTCCTCCTTGTGATTTCTGGGAAGATCAGACCATGTTTTATGACCGATTTTGACAGAAATGTAAGACATTTCAAAGGGTGTACCAACGTTTTTCTATGACTCTATGTGGTCTATTGGCAGGCTACTTAATGTTTTTTTCCCTATCCCAGGAGAGGGTCAACATCTGCCGGTATTATGATATCCAGTCAGGACTGTGGCTTCTGCTGCCGCTGGAGTGGGAGATGAACATTGAGTTTGTCAAGCAGTGCGTCAAACAAATCAAGGTAATGCCTTAGTTGACAACTATTAAAACATCCATGGCTTGATCAGGTTTTGGCTATTAAGTTAATGCATCACCCTGAAATTGTGCCAATATATTTCACTCATAGTTGACGTTATTGTCAATACCTCAAGGCAGTGGCAGATCAGCGAATGGCCCAGGGCCAAACCAAACTACCCCCCAACACCCCACTATCTTAGCTCCCTTCCCCTAATGTAGCATAGTGTGTATGTACAGTATGTCCCCAAATCCCCATAACCCATTTACATTACGACCTGTAATCCATTGGTTAATTGTAGTAAATTGTGATCAGCGGTCCAACTCCCTAACCATTACACCACGGGTGCCCCCTATCCAATCCATTGGTTAATTGGAGTAAATTGTGTCCATTGTTGATGAACTCACTCTGTGAAGAAAAACGTTGATGTTCCCATTCTGTGTCTCCACAGGACACCCTCCCTGGGCTGTCGGACCAGAAGGAGATCACAGCGGCCCTCAGACAGTGTAACTATGATCCCCATGAGGTCATGTCCATCTACCTGACCATATTTGGTGACAGCCTCTTCCAGTCATCTTCCAAAGCGCAGAGCTATTCAGAGTTAAATTCATTCAGGTACTAGTACAGTGTATACATGCATGATACAAGTACTGTTGTAAAACCAGCCCGCCACCAGTACTGACTGACCATACAGTAGAAGGACGATGCAACCAAAGGGTGTTGTTGACGCTCATCCATTATGCAAGCTATGATCGCAGTTTGCCACAATTAGAATTACGCAAATATCACTGTAACCAAATCCCAACAAAACAACAAATGAAATATTCATTTATGCTTGTCCATGTCTGGGCCAGAAGAAACAGAGTCTGCCAGTAATATTACCATGAAGATTGTGCTGATTATGTGCCTTAAAACCCATGACAGAAATCAGTTAGCAGTGTTTGACTTGAATGAGAGATGGGATAATTGCACAACTTTTGAATTCAACTTTTCTGGTAGGCCTACAGCCGCCACTTTTTGCTTTTCGATTAGGCATGACACAGCTCAATCGTAAAGCAAAAAGTGGTGGCCGAGTCGCATTGTGCTGAGCTGTAGGCCTACCAGAAAACCGGCAGTAGAAAAGAGCCATCAGTGATCAGAGTTGCAGTCTTGAAATGATATACTCTCATGCCATAATCTGAAATGAGTGGCGTTGGCTGTCAGAAAATGTTTGGAAAATGTTGGTGAATTAACAGAGGTATTACTAAGACCATGGCGGTTCTGTTTTATTGATTAAGTTCTTCTGTATTTTTTACATCTCCAAGGAATCATTTGCAAAAAGACAGGACCATAGAAGATCTCAAGCAAAAACTCAACACTAAAGAGAACGAGCTGGACAAGCTCTTCCAGAAGAACAGCTACTTGGCCCGAGACACCCAGTACCTCGCCGACATGGTCCAACACCTCAACCAGAGAGTGGCCGAGCTTGAGGCCGACAAACAGCAAGCCATGGAGAAGATCCGAGCCTTGCTGAGCCGCAGGTAAATATATGTTTATTGCAATGTGCAATATTGTCTAGTTAGTCGGCCTGAGTGTATGTTTTTTGTATTTTTTGTATTTTTTTCCTAAACCCAACCACCACCCCCCCCTTATGTTTTTTGTATTTGTGCTGTGTGTGTATGGGTGTGTGTGTGTGTGTGAGTAAGAGAAAGAGAGTGTGCTTGTGTGTATGTTAACTGATGTAAGGCATTTTGCTACTGTAGGCCTATACTGAGATTTTTGCTATATGTTTTCTGCAATGTGTAATAATGTGTATTAGGTCTTTGTTTGTTTGTTTGTTTTTATTAGATTCCCATTAGCTTTTGCTTTTAGCAAAATGTGTATGTGTATGTTGTGTATGTCTTGTACCTACGGTATGTCTTGTATCTATATATCTATGTAAGCTGTCAGACCCCTTAATTTCCCTCTGTATTAATAAAAGTACTCTACTCTACTCTACTCTACTAGGTCCACGCAGGTGCCAGCCAAGGTGCCGCCCCCTAAACCGTCCGTGGATCTCAGCCTTCTGCGGCAGGTCGGCAAGTTGACTCGAGAGCTGAACGTCTCCAACAAACAGCTGGGTGCTACTGTGCGCCATGTGCTGGTGGATCTTCAGAATCACTTCCAGCAGCTGAGGGAGCTGGTGGAGAAGATGACCAAAGCAGAGCAGCACAGGGTGGCAGAACAGGAGGAACTGCGCTCCCTCTACATGAAGGAGGCCCTGGAGAGAAAGACACTCTACAACAAGCTTCTAGAACTTCAGGGGAATATCCGAGTGTTCTGTCGATGCCGTGGTAACACTCCATCAAACTCTTGTCTAGAGGTCCCTTCTGAGCAGGACGTTGTGGTCAACCAAAAAGGAAGCAAGAAGAAATTCAATTTTGATAGGGTCTATTCATCAACCTCTACACAGGTCAGTTAAGACTTGAGAGTTTGTGAAGTTTAATATTTTGTCACATTTGAATAAGGAAACAAATAACTTTTTTTCATTAGTGACTTTAGTCCTTGCTGTGCGTAATTACCTTGCAGGACCATATATTTGAGGGGACAAAGCCTATCATAACCTCATGTGTGGATGGATATAATGTCTGCATCTTAGCATATGGACAGACGGGCTCTGGGAAGACATACACGATGATGGGCCCTAAAGACAACCCAGGTGTCAATGTAAGGTAATGACCACTCATATATTTTTTTCTTCATTTTCATGTATGGTTGGGTGCACAGCGTTTGTGAGGAGGTTCACACACTGCTTTGGATTTTTTCTTCTTTAAGTTCTCTATTTCTGTTAATTAATTTCATGGCATGATTATTACTTTTCTGATGACACTATCACACCATGAAATGAATTAAAAAAAAATAACTTAAAAGAAGAAAAAATCCAAAGAAGGGTGCAACTAACCATGCGTGAAACAAAACGTGCCTTGATTTCTGCTAGCTTATATAAACGTATAAAGTACTGTTTCATACTGTATGCCGCTTCTCTTACATTAAGGTCTTTGAGAACACCCCTCCCTGTCTAATAGTGGTTAATGAGACTAATTGTTTGACATTGAACACTGGGACATTTGAACGTTGAGCATCAATATGTAATTAGCACTCTAAGGTGTCAAAGCCCCATCTTGGGTTACATGAAGGTCAGGTTTCTTTGTGTTCATCATGTGAAGTTGTAAAAATGCTCCCTGACTTCAGTGCAGCTACAACCCCCATAGTCAGGAGTCTGCTGTCTGCTCTATCTTATTTACACATTTTTTTGAATCATATTTCATTGGTTGATAGTTGTGGCTGTGACAAAAGAGTTTAAGGGTGTTTTCACATCCAGTCCCTTTCAGCTATTTAAGTGAACTCAGACCTGTGACTTAGCATTTTCTGCGCATACTGTTTGTGAACGCTCCAAAGTGTACCAAGACCCCTTGGAAGTGAAACTTACCGAGACCTTTATTGATGTGGGTCCTGACAAGTTACACTTGTGACTAAGTGTAATCACTTAAGTAGAGCTGTAGAGGACTGGGTGGGTGTGATCAAAAAGAGGACTGACACATAATAAAAGTCTAACGGTACCTGAAAGAGCAGCCGGTTCTTTTTGTAATACGCTCACAACATGAACAAAAACGAAGTCATTTTGCTGTCGGATCACTTTTTGGCCCACTAAAAGAGGACTGAGTTTGGTTCACTTAAAGGGGACTAGGTGTGAAAATACCCCAAGATTGTGAAAGTAATGGTTGTGAAGTGCACGTTTCAGAAAAAAAGTTTTGTGACATTTTATAGTTTTCCAACATTACAGAAGTTAGGATTGGTTTGTTGAGTAATGTTTACATTTTCTGTACTGCTTGCTGATTATGATTTATTCTGCACACTAAAAGTGTGACCAATTGTTATGTAAATAAAATAGAGGTACTGTATGTACTGCCAAAGGTGTAGGTTTGGCTTGAAAAGTGGTGGGGACATTTCAATCGCAAATGGTCCGGATATGCTGTTTTTGCATTATATTTGTGAAAGAATGGTAGGGACAAGCTAGGTTTATCTGGAAAGTGGTATGGACATGTCCCCACCATCCCCCCCTAAAATTACGCCCATGTGTACTGCCTCCTCAGATCTATCAGGGAGTTGCTGTCCATTTGCAAGAAGAGAGAAAACATCACATATTCTCTAAACGTAAGTGTCTTAAAGCAGGGCCGTAGACAGAAATCATACAGTACAATGGTAATCACAACTCATAATTATAAAATGGGTGGGCACGGGGGGGCGCTGTGGCGCAGCGCGCTAAGCCCCCCACATTTGGGCTTGCATGCCCACGGGGACCCTAGTTCGAGTCCAGCCAGGGTCATTTCCCGACCCTGCCCCATCTCTCTCTCCCAATTGTTTCCTGTCTGCTCTCATGCTGTCCTGTAATAATAAAGGCCAAAAGCCCCCAAAAAATACTTGGAAAAAAAAAATGGGTGGGCACGGGGAAAAAGGCCCAAAACATATACTTTTATAACTAGTTTATAGTTTTACTAGTTTTATAAAACTAATTATAAACTAGTTTTTATAACTTTCATAGCTACTTTGTACTTTTATAACTTGTCAATCAGTCAGTCAGATTCACAAGTGCTTTACAGGCCCACCACAGCTCACCTGTGGCTATCGTTACATTGTTAAGCATGTTATTGACAATAATATTCAGAACACATTTAACTACACAGGACAAGAATTTAACTACACAGATTTTTTTTTCTTTTTCAGAAGAACTGTATTTTGATATACATACATGTATTATTTCGTTTTAGGTATCTATGTTAGAAATCTACAATGACAGTCTGAATGATCTCCTGTCAAAAAAACCAAATAGCCACCTGGATATCCGCACGCAAGGAAAGTCCATCACTGTTCCAGGGTTGACACAAGTTGAAGTCAAAACTGAGGATGATATATTACATGTGATGGAAACGGGTGAAAAGAACAGAAAGATTGCATCTACCAAAATGAATATTGAGAGGTATTCTGAATTCTACCCACTATACTTCACTGATGAAATAGCAATGTGTCACTTATTAAATTCTTCAGCAAGCAAAGCATTCAGTATATCACACTGGAAAAAACATAAACAAGTTGATAAAGCAGTGTAATGATTTTTTTATGATGATAATTTAAAAAACATTTTAAGTTGCTTAAAGATGTGTTTAACTGGATCACACCGCACTCTCGATTAAAAGGTGCCAAAATAAATAAAAAACGTGTAAAATTGAAAGAAAAATGTCTGCACACTTAAATCCCCTTTGTGTTATTTTCAATAATAGGCCAAGCTTTAGGTCTACTGACCTGAGCCCTGAGGAAGGTCAGTAGACCGAAAGCTTGACCTATTATTAAAAAGAACACAAAGGGGATTTAAGTGTGCAGACATTTTTCTTTCAATTTTACAAAGCTGCTTAAAGATAAAAGTGTGAACAAGGCCCTGCCGTGGCCAACCGGTAGGGCACTTGCCTGCCATGCGGCTGACCTGGTTTCGATTCCCGGCCCGGGTCCTTTGCCGACCCCTCCCCATCTCTCTCCCCATTCACTTCCTGTCCACCTCTCATACTTTCCTATCAATAAAGTCGAAAAAGACCCCCCGAAAAAATTGTGAACATAACTCTGTTCCCCAGCTCTCGATCTCACCTCATCCTGACCCTGACTGTGGTGGGAGCCGACGGTGTGTCTGGGGTCACGACCCACGGAACACTGACCCTGTGTGACCTGGCGGGTTCAGAGCGCATCTCCAAGACCGAGGCCAAAGGCCAACGCCTGGTGGAGGCAGCCGCCATCAACAAGTCTCTCACCGCTCTGGGACAGGTGCGGTATCCAATCCATCCAATAAAGACCACACTGCACTGGGGCAAGCGCATACAGTCTAGGCCACTAACAGCTTTTACTGGGCCCAGGACGAAGTAATCCAAAAGGGCCCCCCATCCAATACATACAATGTGATGAGGACCCAATTTTGCCCCCCCTCTCTCCTTGGGCCCGGGACAACAGACCCTTTTGTCTCCCCCCTGTCAGCTTCCCTGCATATAGTCACATTTGGCCAACAATCAATCAAGTCCTTCATATGTTGCTCAGGTTAAGTCACCTACATCACCTTAGATCTGTGGTTCTCAACCTTTTTTGAACAGACACTGCCTTAACCTCATCCTCCCGTCGTCCCCTTGACCTCATCATAAGCCTAACAACACCCCCCTTAACAGTTCTTAATGTCCCCTGGGAGGTTGTAGAGCCCCCGTTAAGAAACACTACCTACAGTAGGTGTTAAGGGCAGATTATAGTTCAGCAACGGCGCCTGTTGCTTATGGTCGCTAACCACTGTTGATGTTATAGATCTGCGCATGAGGTCTCATGTCGTTAACTACATTTGGCTACATAGCTACAAGGCTACAGTACAGTAGTCAGACTGCAGGCATTGTGCCGCGAGTGCTAAACTGATGTATTGTTTGTTTGTTACTTACTAATTCAGTCATTGTAGCTTCATTTATTAACACAGACTAGAAAGAAAGCGTTTGTATTCCACAGAATATTGACAGTTTGGCTCTCGAAAACTACCAGAGAACTGTCCCGCCACGAGAACGAGGAAGTAGTGAGACGACCAATCACAGCGCCTTTTCTCTGCGACCTTCGCAACCGTCTGTCGCGTAGTCAGGATTTTTTTGAGGCGCGCGACGACGGTTGCAGAGCCTCTGCGCGGGGGGCGTGGTCGCGCACAGACGGTTGCACAGGCTCTGCAACCGTCAGCGCCAATAAGTATAAATTGGCCTTTAATCCACAGATCTCACTGTGCTGAAGCAGTAGCCAGGCCGTGCCCTCCTACTAGGGACGCAACGTTGCTTCTAGTCAGGCCAAGAGCAAAACAAATATCGTTTCTGAGCTCCTGGAAAATGGAGAACTCCTCCCACATTTGTTGGGAAGCAAACAACCACTGGCAAACCAAGGGAGGCGGGTCAATCATGCCATTTAGGAAATGTTCATTGTTATGCTCTTGGTCAGACCAAGTCTCGAAGATACATGAAAGATACATGAAATACATGAAAGTCGATGATAATCAGGCTACTAAAGCAATGCTCTACAAATCCAGAAATCCCTCACTGCACTGGAACCAGTAGAGTGAGTCGTATATGACACTTGGAATCAAGTCACAGCATATGACATTTCCTTTCACCACTTATCTGTGAGTCTTTATCTTGTGTCTAACAGGTTTTCAGTGCACTTAAATGCAACGCTATCCATGTGCCTTTCCGGAACTCAAAACTCACACACCTGCTTCAGCCCTGTCTGTGTGGAGATGCCAAGGTGAGAGACTGGGTTAATAGTAATACATTTGTTTTTCACTGTAGTTAAATGTAACCAGATGTTTAAATGCCCTAACAATGGACCTCATGCAAACTCTAATCCTAACCAGTGTGTTGTATTTCAATTAGGGATGCAAATCACAGCCTCCATGACAATATGTTTTGATATCGATTCCTTAAGGCAGCGATTCGATTATTTTCGATACTTAAGAATGCCCAGCGACACGATACAATTCGGTTTTATTTTCCAACTTATTTTTCCACTTCTATTATGTTATGGAGCTGGGGTATTAGGCAGAGGCCAGTGATTCGATTATTTTCAATAGGCCTACTTAAGAATGCCCCATGATACGATACGATTCAATCGTCGGCCGTAAGGTCAATGCATCGATAGTAGTACATATCGATTATTATTTACACCCTTCATTTCAATTGATCTACATGCAGTACACATACAGTATCTAACTTTATCTCTCGCCCTATGATACCGTACATTGCAGTTGTACAGTAGACTTACTGTATTATCTGCTGTATTATCTGCTGTTCTGTCTCTGGCAGGCTTGTGTGTTTGTGAATGTGAATCCTGATCCATCCAACACCGCAGAGACTCTCAGCACCCTCCAGTTTGGCTCGTCCATCCGGCAGGTGGCCCTGGGGAAGGCCACGCAGAACATCACCTCAGCTCCCCAAAACAAGCAGGAGAAGCAGCCAGGTCAACCCCAAAACACACAGTCCTCCACCAAGCAGGAGAAACCGTCTAGTCAACCCCAAAACACACAGTCCTCCACCAAGCAGGAGAAACCGTCTAGTCAACCCCAAAACACAGCTTCCACTAAGCAGGACAAGCAACCTACCAATAGTCAACCCCAAAACCCACCCTCCACCAAGCAAGAGAAACCACCTAGTCAACCCCAAAACCCACCCTCCACCAAGCAGGAGAAACCACCTAGTCAACCCCATAACCCATCATCCGTTCAGCAAGAGAAACCACCTAGTCAACCCCATAACCCATCATCCGTTAAGCAAGAGAAAGCACCTAGTCAACCCCATAACACAGCTTCCACCAAGCAGGAGAAGCAGCCAGGTCAACCCCATAACCCATCATCCGTTATCAAGCAGGAGAAACAACCAAGTCCACCCCAGAACACATCATCCACCAAGCAGGACAAATAACCATGGAGCTGTCAGATCAACATCAACCACCAAGCAGGATCAATAAGCATGTCAGCTCCTAGTAACACACCAAGAAGGACAAAGAAAAAGAACCATGTAAACGCCACACCAATGAATGCACACAATAAGGACGACACAGAACTGTGACAGCTCCACAACAGCAATTAAGCATGACAAATAACCATGGTATGGCACTTAGCAACCAGGACATCAAGCGGGACAAAAATTACAACAGACAAAATGAACTACACATCTTGAAAATACATCACAACAGTTGAGGGGAGGATGAGATCTTGGGTTGTGAGGAGAGTAGGAGGTAAAAAGAGCTGGAAAAAATAAAACACTCACGTGGACACACCCAAACTCATGCTGGTGGCCATCTTGCGTATGGCAACATTTGTTTAGCAGTAAATGTAAAGCAATGCAGAATGGCATCTCTGTAAAAAAATTGTCTCAATTCTGTTAAAATATCAATTGACACACTAAATAAGGACAATATTTAACATGTCTGACTCTGACTAAATATCTACTTAACTTATATGAATTGATTTAAAACAAATTGACAGAGGTTGCCCTCTTCTCCATTGATTTACAATGACTGTAAAACACAATTCTTCCTACATTATACTGTATATGGGGGTGGGCAGAGGCAATAATATCCCCCAAAACAATAATTTTGGTCAGTTTTGATGGCTGATATGTTTTCTTTGTACTGTTCTCCATCTATTGTAAGACTCAGATGTTTTGAAAATGACAGCATTTGGTTGTTATTCACAATTGACCTAATGTCCCAACTTCAATGGAGTTGGGGTTTGTATATGCAGTAAAAACCTGATGGAAAGATCAGCTTGTGTGTCATAAGAAATAATGCCACAACTTTCATGTCATCTGCCACAAACTTCCTTGGGACTTGGTTTACAAGCCGTGACAAATCCAAATGGACACCTCAGCCTCTGTCCTTAATGTTCTTTTGAGATGTTTTATTTCTTTCCCTTTTTCAAAAAAGAATACTTTGAAACATTAAAAAATGGATATGTATTAAAAAAGAAAAAGAAACCTGTGTGGTGCCAGTGAATTTCAGCGGACTAAAACGACTACATTTTATACCCTCTGCCACAAACATTAAAGCAAGGCTCTATTTTTTTTTACATACTGTACCTGGACAAATGCAAACACTCACCACTAATACACGTAACTTCACATAATGTTTAATTTTATTGACTGAAAGTACTGAAAAATAGAACAAAAAAACAAAAACAAAATAAACCTGTTGCATGTGGTGTCACTATGAGTTGGCTGACTGTCAAGACTAATGGATTTTCAGTACACTGACAGGAACAAGTGCATATGCACTCGACAGTATAGTTTTTACATTATAAACATACCCTAAATTCCTGTAAAACGTGAGTGACTTGGAAAACTCTCATGGACATGTACACATAAATATCCAGGCACTTTGTTCATTAATTCTTACAACCAGTACTTTACATGTAAAAGATATTGTTTTTTTGTTATAAAAACACAGTTTTTATTTATTTATAATATAGCCGGTCAGGGAGACAGATCTGACCAAACATTATCTGTACAGTATTTTAAACAAGATATTTGCAATGACCTTCCTCCACTGAAATTAGATCAGCGTTGGCCCTGCCGTTGCCATCCGTTAGGGCATTCTACTGCCATGCGGCTGACCCGGGTTCGATTCCCGGCCCGGGTCCTTTGCTGACCCCTCCCCATCTCTGTCCTCATTCGCTTCCTGTCTACCACTCATTCTGTCCTGTCCATAATGAAGTCTAAAAAGACCAAAAAAAAAATCTTTAAAAAAAAGAAAGAAATTAGATCAGCGTTAAGTGAAGAATCATCATCACAGGCCGCTTCTATCTTTCACTAAGTGTTTCAGGACACTGCTTTGCTTCAGAGTCTCCAGCCTGGAGAGGTCTTCGGCGATGACGGGAATGGCTCCTCTTTGATCAGTCTCATACAGCTCATCCTCACTGTCCGTCAAGGCACACAGAAGGGCGTCGTTCTCATAGGTGGGGAAGTAGTACCTACATAAACGAAGAGTTATAAACAATAGTTACATGCTTAGTATTTTAATAGAGTATTTTATTAAGTTATCTAAAACAGACACCATTGCAACTCCACTCCGGTACACATGCTGAGTGAATTTGTATTGTTTCCACCTTTGTACTATCTGGGTCTTAGAAAAGAAAATGTCCGACCTTTATTCTTTCTGCTTCTGCACTAAACACCAGTGATATCATGAACTAGCTCACATACTGATAATAACCCATCTTGCGACTTGTACTTCTTGTAGTTCTGAACATTGCAAGACTTTTGAATATGTGGAAGAACTTCCTGACGACTCGTCACCTCCGGATATGATGATGATGTATGTAATGGCATGATATTTTATTACATTCTAAAAATACATTGTCAACGTCTCCTTATTATGTCACATAGCGCATGCAGAGATTCTTTAAGTATAGATATATGCCAACATAATAGGTTTCTATGGGCACCTAACGCGACCAGGTTCCGGTCTGTCTAAAGGGGCTCTGCATAATGCTCTTTGTGCCCTACAATGAATGCGAGGCCATATAGAGTCCTTGTGTCATGCCTAAGGGGGGGACGCTGTGGCGAACCAGGAAACAATGGGCCAATGGAACCTCTCTCTCTCTACTCTCTCTGGCGCATGTGTTGTTTTGGATAAAATCGTCTGCCACGAGCCAGATTATATATTGTGGTGAATAGCTGAGACTGTCAGCCGCCAAACTAATTGCTGCGCTGTGCAAGTCTGTCCAACCTAGTTTACCTGTCCAACCTAATAATCCTATTCATTAGTGCGCTATCTGAGATTAGAATTCAGTAGTCAATGTATGCAGAGACATGGGACGCTGTGGAGAACGGGCTTTTCGTGATCGTGGGGTTCTTGCAGGAGACCAGCTGTCCGTGCGGGGGGCGATAATAAAAGTGCTTTACAGGGTCGCTGGACCAACTGCACTCGAGGAGCATAGGTTAAAAGCAAAATAGCGTATAGGGCAAAGTCGCTGGCCATGGTGCTGAATTTACTGCAGAGTCCGATGTTGGTTACGGTTAAAACGATTCTTGGGCTCGTGTGTGGCATGTTCTGATTCCGCTGGGTTGGCCCTAAAAAGACCAAAATATCATACAACTCACTGTTGGATTCTACACTGAAGCTGGAGTTGTGTCCCGTAGTGTGTGTCCCATGTAATGTTATATTACAGTATGTGATGTTACTCACTGTGGTTGGTCCCAAGTAGACCTCTCCGGCAGCACCATGACGTGGCCTGCGTCTGCTACGTGACCGAGGACCTCGGCTTTGGAGGGGAACTTCTCCTGACAGGCGTAGCATCGGCACTGGTGGATCTCACGCCGGATGAAGTTGACCAGCTTCACTTGCTGGTAGAACGTCAAGTCTGTAGGACATTCAGAAGTGTTATGGTAAAATCAAACACCTATTCAGTGGCATTACAAAGTACTATGTGAAAATAAGTCTGTCCAGGCCATTTTATATGTACACAATACTGCGTCTAATTATACTTACTAAGCTGTGTTTTGAGCTGATGAAGGTTGAATTCATGTTTTTCCTGCATTAAAAGGACAAACAAGATGAAACTAGTTGACAACCGTAGTATTTGTGTGACAGCCTACTTTTACCAAAATCTTGTCACTTAAAATGCAATGTGTTTTTTCATTCATTCATTCATTCAGTTAGCTTTTCATGACATGCAATTTATTAACGGTATTATGAAACATGACAACATTGGAATTCATGAATTTCACCTGCATGTGAGAGTAAATCTTCTCCATTGTTTCAGACTGCTGTTCACAGAAAAGGCACACAGCACACACAGGGTGTGCCTGCCAGTCAGACCAGTCGCTGTCGAGAGAGAGAGAGAGAGAGAGAGAGAGAGAGAGAGAGAGAGAGAGAGAGAGAGAGAGAGAGAGAGATTCGGGAAAGCAGTCAGTGGTACATTGAAAATCCTACATTTTATGGGAATTACATACTGTCCTTTTACAGAGAGCACTGCCTTACGAAAGCAAGATAGACCTAACTTACTCGTCACTGTCAGCCAAGATGTCACGGTCATCTTCAGAAAGCACCTCCTCCCATGTTTTCCCAAGTTCCTGGACAGACAGGCACAGTTACACCATATAGGGCAGCGGTTCTCAATCCCCCCCTTGACCTCATCATAAGCCTGCCAACACCCATTTTAGTATTAAAAAATAAAGTTAACTAATGGCACCTAATGGCAACTACACCGCCGTCATTATAATTCACTTAGGATTGATTGTGTTTTCCATATTGTATAACTTTATGTATATTGTGGTGGAGACAGTGAACTTCTCATCTGTAGGGCACTGAGGAAGTCATCATTTAACTCTTGTCAAAATGTTGTGTAAAGCGGACATACCAGGTAGTTGATGACGTAGAATCTGTCGTAGTCATGGTTAGTGGCGTTGATGCGGCGATGCTGCTTCTTCCTCATGTGGTCCTTCAGGGTGGTCTTGTCTCGAAAGGTTTTCTCACAGTACAGACACTGCAAACTACAAAACACATGCAACATCAGATGATACGCCACTACTATGTGGATCAATGACATTTTAGTAGTAGTACACATCAGGGTGGTGCCACCACAGCTAATGCCACTATTGTATTGATTAAATGTTTTTTTGTTTAGTTTTTTTTAATAATGGATGATCTAAGAAGCATAGTCGTCACCGTACTAATTAGTGAAAGCCCATTGGGAAACTCCAACTCTCATTGTCATTGTGACACAGCACTCCACAGCACACACTGCACACAACGAAATTGCATTTATGCCTCACCCGTGCAAGGGGGCAGCCCTCAGTGGCGCCCCATGGGGAGCAGTGCGGTGGGACGGTACCATGCTCAGGGTACCTCAGTCATGGAGGAGGATGGGGGAGAGCACTGGTAGATTACTCCCCCCACCAACCTGGCGGGTCGGGAGTCGAACCGGCAACCTCTGGGATGCAAGTCTGACGCCCTAACCGCTCACCCATGACTGCAATTAATTACCAGTCACTAATTAATTTATGGGCATTAGCTGTAGTTATACCACCTGATGTCTGAGCCCAAAAAAAAAAAAAAAAAAAAGACCCATTTACCATTACCGAACCATAATTAATACAATAGAAAATAGAACTGATGTCCTATATACTGTAGATAGCACATGTTACATAATACACAATAATATGTACTATATTATCAGAAGCAGTGTTATCATTACTAATGATTATTACAAGGATTATTACTAATAGATAATGCAATTGGTTCTTTTCCAACAGGAGATTTACGAAGAGTCGCAATGAGATGGTGTGCTGAAGAGGCTCACCTGTCCAGTTTCCTCTCCAAGGTGTCGAGGAGTTCTGTGCAGTAGACAATGTTGTCGGGCAGGCCCACACTGAACGAGTGCTCCCGGGCCATATGGTTGAGAAGGCTGGACCTGCATTGGGGATCCATGATGGGGAGTCAAGCATTCAACATTTTTAAAGAAAAGTGTGTCTACTGCAGCAAACAGTTTATTGTTGTCTAAGGAAGCAGTTCCATCTCTAACCTGTAGGACGTCTGAAGGGTGAAAATGAGTTAGCTTTGCTTGAAATCAAATAACGTCAATATGATCACAGCCCTCTGAACCGTGCCTTTGTAACTTTGTGCCTACTGTACCTGTTTCCTGTGAATTCTTCGTTGCAGAACATGCAGACTCTCTGGAAGTCCCCATCATCTCTCTCCTTCTGCTGCTGCTCAAGGACCTCCTCCTGTTGGGACATGAATCATCAGCCAGGTAGGTCAGCCAATCAGGGAAATCAAGTCAGCTTTTATTGTCACTTTCTTATGCACAAGTCATACAAGGAAAACGAAATTACGTTTTCTCTCTATACCATGCCAAGACATAGACATACACAAGACTGACATTTTACAGACTGACATAAAGTGCAAGACAGGACAGGTAACAGTGATGGACTGGTAAATCACATCTCTTGTGCAGATATGGGGCCTCATGTACTAAGAACTCTGTAGATTTCCTATTGAATCTTTATGTATGTGAATAGATACATATGCACCTAAAAAAATCAAATGTATTAGTCCATTCATGAGCAGGTTTTCATGTTGATTCATGTGGTATGTCAGATTTCACATGAAATGTAGTTAATGTGCACTTTTTCATGTTAAGTTAGTAGCCACTTAATGCACGCCGTACCTCCAGTGGCACGCTGTAAAAGTCACTGAAAAGTTACCTACCCTACCATAGTATTACAATACTATGACATAACACAGGGCCTTAAGTAATGCACTAAGACTTGAGCATTGCCATTCTGGTAACAGCAAATTCATAATGCAGTGTCTTAGCAGTTCAATTAATCTGAACTTTTGCGTGAAAAGTTCTTTCTTGTGAGCAAGCAAGCTTTGTACACAAGCCCCATGGACTGAAAGACGTGTCATGAATGGAGAAAAAGAAAACATGTAGGGAAGACACTCCATACCAGCCGTTTCTGCTGAAGCTGCTCTCTCAGTATTCTGTCCTCGGGGAGGGCATCACACAGTAGAAAGTACTCCTCCTGACGTTCTGTGATGCCACCAAAAAAAAAAACAGCATTCGGTTCGGCAATGAGAGGTACAGTACGAGACCGCTGAGCTAAAGGGCCGGTCTGATAGCCCAACGCTACCGCACTGTATTGAGGCTTCGGGAGGGAGATTTACTAACGTTCCACACCACACTCTGCTAGTTGGCCTCCGTTACACATGTTATGATGTGCAGTCTTCAAATAACGAGAATGATACATGTGGCCATAAGTGCATGTGACATGCAGTATCATTATACAAAATGCAACAGGGTTGCCAAGTACATTTTCCAGACAATACAAATGAGGTCAAATATGCTGCTTTATGGTTGGAGTGACCACTGGTAATGTGAATAGAACATGAATCGTACAGCAACGATGTGATCTGTTTATATATATTTTTCCAGTCAATAATTATGTAGGTCAAAACAGGCATGCAATACATACCCACAGGGCCCGTGGAGTTGGTCTTGATCACGCTACAGAACTCGGTAATGGGGCTCTCTGAAAATCGTTTCGCCCAGTAGAGCATGTAACTGTCAAAACAAAAGCACATCAAGTTCATCAGCTGGGAGCTCAATATGACATTTATAATATGAATGATATGTGTCTTTCTTTGGTGCATCCAAATCAGAAAAGACGTTCCCAGTGGGGAACGTTCCCACCAAAGCAGGACATTCCATATTCCATACTAGGTTACTGGTAGAATGTTAGTGGTGGAATGTACCTACCTTGGGAAGTCAGCAATAAGTCTGACATCTGCAATAACAACTTTGTGCTCGAGGACAAGGTGTTTGAGAAGTGAATTCTTGTCTGATAAGGGGGAGGACTCTGGGCAGAGAAGACAGGTGACTTTCTTATTTGCGTCGGATGATGAGGTGGGCGCAAATTGATCAGGCAAGAACAAAGGCTCCAGGATGCAATCCTGCTGGCCTACACAAAAGAGTATCATTTCACATCAGGGGTGGCGCCACATAATAACATTATGCCAGGAATCGGATGAAACAATGTTGCAAGCAAGAAGTGACATGTGGACAGTGTAGTAATGGCCGTTCTGGTGGTCATTTACTGGCTAGATCGACTTCGATAAGTGGATCGTGCATGACAAATGTATAGCACACCACACATTTGTGCAGTTGCTGTAATGTTAGTTAAACACGATCCAGTTTAAACCATAGGCTACTTTGGATAGTCTGACAGCAGAAACATAGCCAAATTGATAAGCGCAATAAATGGCAAACGTCTAGTTCGTGCCTTTACCGCATAGGTATTGTTGAAATAAACAATGTATGTCTAAGGACTAGTCTTACAAGCTCGCAATTCATGATTTATTTGAAGTAAAACCAGCATTGATTACCTTCTGTGCCATCTCCCAAAGACGCGGCCATAGTTACATGAAGGACATGTGACTCAATCTCGGCCAATCATAGTGCGATGCTCATCAGTGCTCTCTGTCGGTTTGTGGGACTTGCAGTGTTTTGCGCGGTCTGCACTACAAGTCCCAGGATTCTCGCGGTGCGCAGGGTAGGGACACACTGCACTGTAGTGTACTCTCCTCCTGGTATTTGCATTCAGGACAATACAGTTGACGATGCTGCGATTCTAAAATGGACTAACCTCATCTATAATAAAGTCTACATGGCGTGATATCTCCCCCATCCTCTGTATAGCGCTTCAAAATGTGGGTGCCCACCGAGCAGGAGAAATATGGCGTTGGTAGGTGATTTTTTTTTCTAATTGAGCTATAATTTCATGTTTTTGTCGATAATGAATGTGAATAGCCAATTAGTCTATCCTAATTGGTCTCCTGCTCTGTTGGTGACTGTGGACTGTATCCCACCAGGTAGGCTTGGTTAGGCTAGATAACGGTAGTCGTAATATCCAAGCCACATTGTATTTTCTCAGCCTATTCAGGATAATGTGTTATCGCCTATTTTAAGATCAAACTACGATGTACTGCAATTGGTAGCGCATTTTGCCAATGTGGAAAATGTTGACTCTGTAACCTAATAATATAGGCTAATCATATTGGTCTGCTAGTGTATTTTGGGTAATTTTGTGTATTTGTATTTGCTCAGATTTTTGTCTGTAGTGATGGCATACCAGAGCAGCAACCAAAACAGCTCTCCATCACATTGTGACAGTGAGATGAATGTGTCTTGTTGTTGATAGTGATTCATTGGAAAGGGTAGGATATTGTCAGTAAACATGAATGATGAGTAAATATTTTCACGTAAATGGAAGCCAAAAATAAGCATGTTCATATATTTTCTTTGTCAGATTTTGGTGATTAGAAAATGACTGTGGGAGGTCAATGTCCTCCATTGTTGTTACTGTATTCCTTTTGTTTCATAATGAATAAGAGTTTTAGGTCTTTCATTATTCAGATAAGATAGAAGCCTGTCCCCTTTCTAAAAGCAAAGGTGCACTGCAAAGAGCACATACCAGTCAAACACAAAACACATCAATCAGGAACAAAGACACATGTCTATCTTCAGAGCTGATTTTCATGCATCAAGGTGGACTTGGCTGTTTTTGTAGTCTAAAAATAAAATGCCTGTACACCTACAACTGTGATGTAATTCAGAGAGCGCAATGGCATAAACTTACAAATCTGCCTGTGCACCCCATGCCCTCAACTCCAACTGAGTTATGTCATTTGGGCCGGCTGCTTTTAAGCTTAGGTCTCTTAAATATGCAAACAAATGCATTTAAACATCTGCTGCTTGCTTTTAGATCGTTGTTGAAGTAGCTTAGAATCAAAGACTGTGTTATGAAACAGTTTTTGGGAATGGTGAAGCCATCAAATAGGCTATGTTGTTTCCAGTGGTGTAGTCTACTTTTTTATGGTGGGTATACTGTATATTTGAGTATTTTTTGAAGTGGGTATACTGTATATATCTGTGCTATTCCAAATAATGGATTAATCAATTTGAAGTGGGTATACTGAAATCCCTGAAATTTAGAAGTGGGTATACTCCGTATACCCGCGTTCTACGTAGACTACACCACTGGTTGTTTCTGAGAATTCTTTTGCGCTCTGTTCCGCATGTGTATGCATTTGTTAGGGCAGAGTGTTTATGCAATGCACAAAGTAGGGCCTAAACAGACTATGTGTATAGTAGCACTAAAAAACATAGAGTGTGTTAATCATACTATTATATTGAATGTCTTCTCAGAGTCCTGATGTTGTCAAGCCTGCAAATTAAGATCATCAGGACTGTTATCATTACCATTTCGGTTTTTGTCAATTTAAAATGGAATTCCACATCCCCTCACGCACAAGTTTAGATTTTGTTACTTTGCACACATGCTGTCTCGTTTAAACTATTTGGACATTTCAGGTGTTTATTGAGCTGCCGTTTGTATGATCAAATGTTGACACTCAAATTAAGAAGCGGTTGTATGTGGGTGCCTTTGTTATTGAGAAAATTCAGAGGTCCTTTGCATTGGGTATGTTTGCTCCATGTGTTTCTTATATTGTAGATCAGTCATGCGATGTTTAAAAATGGTTAGTCTTACGTTAACGTCATTTAGGTAAGCACTCAGACTGGCAGACAAACATCATTCATTATCATGTTCATATCATTGTTGTGCTGTATTAATGAATGTGCAAGAACTGAGTCACAGAGAGGGTCAAAGGAGAAACTCCATCACTAGTTATAGATCCTAATAGTTTGCAAAGAAGTAATCAAAAAAGGTCAGCCAGACCTCCATCAGCACAAGCAACATGGGAAATGAGATTATTAACCATTAACCATATTAACCAAACATTATGTTTATATTCCTGCCTTATAATGCTGTGATCCACTAATATGCTGTTGTACTGACATCGGAGGCTTAATGACCCAATAATCCACTTGGTTGGCAGATTCTGTGTCACAGCCAACTGCTGCATCAGTGAGCACTGAGCACTCAGTCTGTCGCGCTCCAAAATCATTCAGTCAATCAGCAGAGCACCATGTGCTAGAGCTGTGGCAGTATTGCCCCAAATTGGTCATGATTTTTAGAGTCACACTCAGATCATGTTTGAGATATGAAACAGAAGGGAAAAGGACCTCACACTCTTATTGTGTATGGCAGCCAGCAACATTTTATTTTATTTTTATTTTTATTTTATTTTTATTTTATTATAAGTATTTTTTGAGAGCCTTTATTATGTTTCATGAGACAAGGAAGGACAGACAGGAAGCGAGTTGGGAGAGAGAGATGGAGAATGGCTGGCAAAGGACCCCTTGCCCGGAGTCGAACTCGGGTCGGCCGCATGGCAGACGAGTGCCCTACCGTTAGGCCACGGTAGGGCCAGCAGCAACATTTTTTTTTTATCTCTGACAAGAGACGCGACAGGAAAAGAACCAAATCATTGTCCCCTAAAAGTAAAAGTAAGCTGAATGGTTCTTTTTCATTTATTGAACTTTCATTCCCACCACATAGACCTCTAGTGCACATTAGCTTCCTGTGCATATTTATTATAGGTGTTTTTTCAATGATTATGACATTAATTCCAAAGCACTGTTCTGTAGCCTAAATATATCAGTCCATGTCATCTCCTTCACCACTTCCCTATCTGTCAATTGATGAGAATGTATTTGCCCTAATTCCTGTTTCTGCCCAATGCAGCCCAGCACTCACTGGTGTATTTGTCCCATTTCCATATCTTTAAGTCTTTTTCTGTGCCTTCTCATTAGCAAGTTTTCTGTTTTACAGTTTTCCAGGGCTTCATGCTGAAGTAAAACTTGAAATACCTGAATAGTGAAACTCCAACGCTTGAATTTGAAGACTTTTTTTGAAAGTAACTTGAACTGATCAAAATGTCACTGTGCCCCACATACCGTAGCAAAATTGATATGGTCCAGGCAGAGAGATAGCCAACTAAACCCCCACTCCACCTCTACCTGACAGGTCCACTAGGCCAGTGTTTCTCAACGGGGGCGGTACAGCGCCCCAGTGGGTGTTGGGGAGCTCTAGGGGGGCATTGAGAAGGATACAGCTGAGAAGGGGAGGTGCTTGGTTGCCATTTGGGGGGCATTACTCCATTTAATACTAAGGGGGGCGTTGTCAGGCTTATGATGAGGTCAACGGGCATTGGGGAGACTTGTGATGAGGCCAAAAGGGGCATTTGTTCAAAAAAAGGTTGAGAACCACTGCACTAGGCAGTAACTTACTACCCAGTGGCTGCCAGACGTGTCCCACTAATGGACCATAATTCATTGCGCTATCTATGTGGGCCAGGAGCACTGCAAGTGGAGCATGGGCAGCCCTTCTCAGCCAAAACTAGTACTTTGCTGTTGTATGTAGCAGACAGTCTTGAGGGCTCAAAGTTCATCAAGTTTTGTGAGGGACATTTGACGTTTGTTTTGTCTATTTGGGTGTGTGTTTTAATGATGTCCTACTATGGCAAGGATACTCAACAATGGTATGTCAAAAGAAGACTGACACACACAGACTGCATAGACCAGGCAACAGGCTGTTGTGATTGGCACGCTCAGGTCATACAGGTTAACATTAGAGATGGTGTGTTTTGCTTGGTGTTGTGGAGATTTTGTTCATTGACCTGTCGATCCATAATCATGACTATGATAGAAATTGATTTATTTTACAGTGTTACCATGCAATTCTGACCCGCATGCACAATTGTTTGACCCTGAGACCTCGTGACCATATGAGCTCATGCATTTCACATGTTTGAGATGATTGAGAGGAGAACTCATTTATTCACAGTGTTACAGAGACATTAACTGAATTTAACCGTTACTTTTTTTGTAATTACACTTTCTCAAAAAGTCTGATAACACATGGTGATAGAGGGTCATCAGCAGGTAGGTCTATCAGAGACATTGGGAAGCCGTGTTTCCCGCAGAATTTTCGTTTCTCGAGATGGTGGTGGGGCTTTAGTCAGCATCAGAGACAAGTCACCATCATCAGTGGACATGCTCTGCTGTGCAGTTTCAATTGAAATATGATCTGAAAGTATATATTTTTTGGTTAACCCCTTAGCGTAGCACCTATGCTATAACCTTACTGTCACCAAAATTGTAATATCTATGTCTTAATCTGTTACTTAAGGCTCTCGGCACTGTCATAGCAATGTTGTTATGATGTAGTTGAGTATTTTCAGCAAATAGTGAATAGGCCCGCTGGCGACCCCATCTGCAGTAAGAGGCTATGCAACTTTAGAAATTACATTCACATTATGAAATCTTTATTTTTTCAGGGGACTAGTCAAGGTGGTAGGTGTTTCTTGTCAAGGTGACCACCTTAGCAATAAAGTGCTGGGGGGAAAACCCTGGGAAGGCTACGTTACATAGTACATTGAATATCCCCAAAACATAAACATGTAGATTGTACAATTTGTTGTTGTTGTTGTGGTAGGTGTTTGCTTGCAAGGTGGCTAACCACAAAAGTACCGTGTCCTGATCCTGATTTTTCGCATGATGCACACACATAGCATAAAATCAGAGGAGATGAGAGTCTGCCTGCCAGTCTGTGTATGCAGTGCACACATATGCCATTAGTCTTTGATGACTGGCTGATTATTGATGTCAAGCGAGGAGCGTGAAGGTGACCAGGAGTTAAATGAGCATCAATTGATCATTATGCAGCTATAATAAGACTTATAATACAGCAGTTATAATGCTGTTATACATAATAATGATTGAGTGAGTTTGTTCCTTGTTTTATTTGTGTGTTACTAGTAGTGACGCCGATTTGTTGTGATCAAACACAACACACATGCACCTAAATTTGATTGGAAAGTACAAGGTCAGTGCACAGGGTACTCGTCTTTAATCAGTCAATGAAATCTCTCTCTCTCTCTCTCTCTCCCTCTCTCTCTCTCTCTCTCTCTCTCTCTCTCTCTCACACACACACACACACACACACACATATGCACACACGGAAATACACAAAAAACACACTATATATTTTACGCTGTAACACTGTATAATGTGATGCTTGACTTATTTCCACATCTGATGGCTATTCTGTGTTTACTGTAATTGTGTTGTGTTGGCTGTACTGCTCCGTTGAGAGGGGAGAGAGGCATCAAAGAGGCTGAAGCTCTTATGTAAAGCTGGAGTAACATAACAGCATGTAAGGTGATGAATCAGGTTTCACACCTCCATGTTGTGCTGCAGAACGCTCAATCCGTCCTCCACTCCTCTTCATACTTGATCTACTCACACTCATATCAACAGATGGACATCATGGAACATGTCACTCTTGCAGGTAGTGAAGGAAGAATATGGTGGCAGCTTATTTAATGGAAATAAATGAATGGTTCATGCTTTTTTACTGAATGGTCTAGAAATGTGTGTGTGTGTGTGTGTGTGTGTGTGTGTGTGTGTGTGTGTGTGTGTGTGTGTGTGTGTGTGTGTGTGTGTGTGTGTGTGAGCACGCGCGCGTGTGTGTGTGAGCGTGTGTGTGTGTCTGTGTGTGTATGTGTGAGCGTGTGTATTGTATGTGTGTGTGTTTCTGTGTGTATTGCGTCTGTGTGTGTGTTTCTGTGTGTATTGTGTCTGTGTGTTTATTTTAAGTCAATGCCTAAAAACCCTGTAAGTGCAATTGTGGCATAGAGGTAGGCCTACCGTAGCCTCGCGCGCCATCCTACGTACTTCCGCCAAAAGATTGGATTCCGTACGAAATGAAATGGTAGTATTATGGGATGGTCAGGACCAGGCTAGGCCTACTGTTGGATTGGGCCTATCCTTGCGACCGTGCTTGCTAAATACAGTCCTTAGATTCAGTGGTCGCAGAGTTTATCGGCAATGAACTTGGATACCTTTGCAGAGTCTGCCTTTGCAGAGAGACCAGTACATGACTGTCAGTGGAAGCAAGGGATTATAGTTACCTACTAACACAGGGAATAGCTGGCGAGCCATCATTACTTTTATTTTGCAGTATAGGAAGCTTAATAAACCGGCATCAGAGACACTTCCTTGAATGACTGAAGGCCATACTGGCTTAAAAACATTGCCGTTTTTAGATGCGTCCTAGCATCTCTATAAGAGGGTATGTCCGTCTATCCGTCTGTCTGACGGTCGGTCTGTCGGTTGGTCTGTCAGTCGGTCTGTCTGTCTGAAACGCATTCTTGAAGTTTTTTTTTTTTTTCCAAAGAGTGCCTTGGATTCTTCAGCTTCAGTTCATCAGTTTAATAAACTGTTGAGGTTGAGGTGAAAGTGCACATATTTGCACATTAAAAATGACAAAAAATGCAGATCACGGGAAGCATAGATGGGATTTTATAAGGTATTAAGTGTAATCAGTGTGTGAAATCTTATTGCTATTGCTATTATTACTCATGACCTGAACACACAGCACGCAGCCACCACTGTACACACCTGGACCAATCGGCTAGCAGCCAGCCAGGCCTTAGGCACAGACAGTGGTGAGGGGTTAGGGCTCTGTAGCGCTGATGGCAGTTAACACGGATGGCCAGCTGTGTGTGTGTGTGTGTGTGTGTGTGTGTGTGTGTGTGTGTGTGTGTGTGTGTGTGTGTGTGTGTGTGTGTGTGTGTGTGTGTGTGTGGGGGGGGGGGTGGTTGGTTGACATGTCACCCTGTTTTTACGTAACATTAGTGAAAAACCTACAAAATTGATATTTTTCCTCTTGAAAACAAATGTGAATGAAAGAAGATGTGGTACATCATGTTTCCTATTAGTCTTACATGAAAAGAAACATTTTTGTTCAGATTTATGGAAAGGTTTATATGTCAAATGTCCTGTGGTGTGACTGTAGCATCAATAAAACCTGGAATATATACAGCTATAAAATGAACCAACAACATGTTGAATCATTTATATAGCATTTGGCATGATTGCATAAATATTAACCTTAGATTAAAAAATATGAATGTGAAAAAACTCAATAAAGTAATATTAACTGCAAGTTCAATTTCGTAACACAAATTGCGTCCTGTGGGGTGACATGTACAGTAAGTCGGGTTTGTGGACGGGCAGCTGCAAGGCCAACTACAAGGGTCTTAAAGACAGGCTCCTAACCAGTTATACCTCACTTATTGGAGAGTGGTGTGGAAGTTTAAGGTGACTATTAACCTCTTAATATGTCTACATATTGCAATCTTTTCTGTCCTTTTAATGCCAATGTTATTTTGGTGAAAATGCTCGATTTGGGCATCACATATTCAACAGGCTGTGGCTGGACAGGGGTAACAGATAGAGCCTAACTGTAAATTACAAAAATGTTGAGGGAGACCCAAAGTTTATTTTGGGAGTAAATATGCATACCTAATTAGCATATTATGACGTCATATGGGGCGGCCATTTTGAATTTTTAATTAGTAATGGAAAATATTGATAATTTTCAATAGATTTTCAATAGATTATTGAATTTATTTAGAAATATGTGGCATCCCATTACTGTCATGTTGTGCACATACATTATGGTCAAGTAAAAAAGTAGTTTTAAGCCTAACATATAGTAAATATTGTAACTAATATTGTAATAATAATAACTAGCAAGAAACGGAATAACTGAGAGGTTGTTGCCTGGAGTGCCAAAAGTGTTTGCATCTACCTATGACTTTTTAGTCTGTGAAAACCTTTCTCAGACAGGGTAAGCACACATATTCAGTACACATATATGCCTATATAGCCTATTTTACTACACCTGTGACCTATATAGGCTACTGTAGGCCATTTGGATAAGGCGCAGGGGCAATGACCCCTGTATGCATAGGATCATCCTGGATGATCATCAGCATAGCTCAGTGAATGAATGTTACAGATTGTCACTTTTCACAGAACTAATGGGCACAGTGTCAAGATAATGGGCATAAAAAAGGCCTAATTTGTATCATGAGGTGTACCCTTGTGAAATCAGTTTCAGGAAAAGGGGTGGAGAGGCGGAGCAAATCAGCATCACCTCTCCTGTTATCTCAGCTCTATTGACTTATAAACTGCTTCTATTCATTTTGGTATTATAGGCTACTGTTAGGCATACAGACATGGATCGAAAGCACACACAGCCCAATTAGGCCGACGTTGTCACGTTATAGTAGGCCTATACTTTATAAGTAACACCTAAAGTCGGCTATCTGAAGGCGATTAGAAGCGGCACCATCTCCCCTCACGCATAGCGCAGCGCTTTCCTCTCCAGTCTCTCCGGTTCCGCCCCCTCTTCCATGCTGCTTTAGTGACATGACAAACTCTAATAAAGACAGTCCAACCACGGCGACCAGCCCAGTTTTCAACAAGTCTAAAATATTCGTGTTATAGGGTATGCGTCTTCATTTCGCCGTGCGCAACGGTAAAAAAAAAAAAAAACGCGGATATTTCCCCAAGCCATGTATCGAATTTCTACGGGATGTACAACGTCTAACAGGATAATCCATTATTTTTTGTAGCAGTGGTTTTCCTTACGGTCTTTCATAGAGGGAAATGACATACGTTATCTTTATGTTTTAGCTTTTTTGCCTACTCCAGCTTAGGGGAAGACGCACGTCAAAGTTCACCACCAAGTGAAATATAGCCTATTTCGATGAACACATGATGACTGCAATCACTTTAGGGGCGACATATGGCATTGTATTGCATATAAAACGCACGACATAGAAATAGTGGTTGCCTATTTAGAGGTTTATTCAGTGAAATTACGCATATCACCCTGTGGGTTTGGATGACAATAAACGCTTCTCGCATGTTCTAAGGAAATCCCCCGTAACCATTTACAAGTCGCCAAGCAAACACATTCTCACAACCCCACAAATGTTCATTAGTTTGTGTTCAGGATCATGTTTCCTAGGTCTACACCGTGTTTCTGTGTTTGACAGGGGAGGTCCCAAACAGCCGATTGATCGTCTGTGTTGCAATCTCAGCAGCAACATCTTTTTTCTTATAATAATGGCTGCAATTACTTGAGGGGCGAAATACGCAATTGCATTGCACACAAAACATCATGACAAGTTGTCGTCTGGGGGCAGGCCAACTTGCTTCAGATTTATTCAGTGAATGAAACCAGTCGCATGCGTTCAGCTCGCCTGGAACAGGGCTTCGCCTTCGCGTCGCCTGTGTTCAAATGGGAACTCCCCTACGTAATGAAGTCTCCAAACAAACCACTTCTCTCAATCCCGAAACTTTCCATTGAGTTATGGTTAGGATCAGTTATGTTTGTAAAACTGTTTATGTATGTAAAACTGACGCCATGTTTCCCTGTGTTTGGCAAGGGGATCTATTTCACTGCCTATTCGAATTGGCTGTTCTTCTCTGTAGCCACGGCTAAGCTAGCAATAGGAGACGCATTGTCTAAGGCCATATTATAAATGTCTACACATATACAATCAACTTGTGAGAAAATATAATGTCACTAAACATAAACCACAAAGACAAATTGCATTTAGAATGTATTTGGGCTTGAATTAGAGGAAATTATGTGCACAATCTCACAACGCCGATCCTCCTTTGTTTTGAAATAGTGACAAAGGAACTTCCGTGAACTTCCGCAACTTCCGCGTCTGGGTTTTCAGATGTAAATTACTCGAAAACAATGCACTAAGAGGGGTCGAAATTCTTAGAAAGGATTGAAGTACCACATGTCTGCCACCCAGTGGAAAGGAGTATGGACAAGATTTTACACTCTATTCGACGTGACAGCCCACCTAATTCAATACCTCGACCTGTCGCAATTTTGCGACGACGGCAGTAAAAGGGTTGGTGTCCCGTGGTGTGACTGCTCTTATGGAAGGAAAACAAGTTTTTTTCAAGAGTGAAAACACATATTAAGGTTAAATACAATATCATTATCTAGTTAGCATGAGCTCGGAGGTCAGTCACGAATACAAAATGATTAAAATGGCCACAATGCAGTGAATTTCCAGTGGTGTGACTTCATGTCCTGTGGTGTGACATGCTTAGACATTGTGTTCAATCCTTACTTATTTTCCATGTATCATGCAAGTATATAAGGATACCAGGAGATTTGTCACATTCACACAATTATTACAAGTAATACAGTGAAACCATGCAATGAAATTACAGTTGTCTGCCTGTACGATGCATAGGCGTGTGTGGGTGGGGGTGGGGGTGCGGGTGCGGGTGCGGGTGGGTAGTAGTGTGTGTGTGGGGTGGGGGTTGAAGGAACAATAGCAGAAAGAGCATTGGGGATATGTTTGTGCAGAATATTCATCATTTTATTGTATCTTACAGAAATGTCACACCAATGATGTCACACCACAGGACACATTTTCCCAAAAATGACAAAAATTAGGCGAAATTCCACGGACCACTGACATCCCCATTTTTTCAATTTTTTTTTCCAATTTTTCCACCCATTTTTTCAGGAATTGGAATATGTTTCCTCCTTTAAGTGTGTTACGGCCTTAAACGTCAACCACCCGTATGTGTGTGTGTGTGTGAGAGAAAGCGTTCGTGTGTGTGTGTATGTGTGTGCGGGCGTGTGTGCATTCCTTTGATGTTAGTGAAAATAAGTCCTCAATAACTTTGCATTGTATTACACATGAGAGCTTTTTAACTCCCTGATTTATTTGCCCAAACAACATCAATTTGTTTAGGTTAACGTACATAGCCTAGCAATTATAAACAATAAAGGGTTTTTTTTTAGCTCTAATGAGAATGGCCTGGAGTTTCTCTATGTGCTGCCTTGATTTGTTCATACAGGGAACAGTAGGAAATGAGATGTAAACAGGCGCTGAGGAGTAGGGCTGTAACGATTCACTCAACTCACGGTTCAGTTCGTATCACGATTTTTGACCTACGATTCGATACACCTCACGATTTCTGAAATGCATCTCATTTGAAGCTTGGAAGCACTATCACATTGTATCATATGGTTGTTTTCTGGACCGAAGGATAACAAAACTTTGAAAGGGCGTATCACGATACTGCCCCCTTATATCACGATACACTCTCAGAAATAAAGGTACTGGACTCGTCGCTGTGGCAGTACCCTCAAGGGGAGTACCATTGCGTCGCTTGATTGGTACCTCAGAAAAGAGGTGACAGATGCACATTGGTCGACATTGCAAGAAACTGAACGCATCTCTTTTTTGGGGTACCAGTCAAGTGATGCAATGGTATTCCCCTTGAGGGTACTGCCACAGCGACGAGTTCTACCTTTTTTTCTGTAGAGCATCGTGACTCTGAGTATCACGATTTCTCGGTTCGATCCAGTATTGTTACAGCCCTACTGAGGGTTTCATCAGCACTCTCTCTCTAATTACTCTCCACTTGACTGAGTCCAGTTGTGACTGCTGCACTTGATTGCACCATAAAACGTGTGAAAGGAACGCCATGCATGTCTGTCTGTCTGTCTGTCTGTCTGTCTGTCTGTCTGTCTGTCTGTCTGTCTGTCTGTCTGCTGATGTCTTCACTGTGATGATTTCCCATACTGTACTGTATGCACAACAGCCTTTGCTTTCGCAGGTTTGCGTCTCAGCAAAGTAATGCCTCTCAATCATGCTGTAGCCTTTGTGTACTTGGACACGTACTATAGACATTTTCTCTGTTTGTTTATTTGTTTAGACTTTGATTTATGTATTTGGACAGGAGAGTAAGACATGAAACAAGCCAGGCTTCTGAAATGATGACAGTGTGGATTTGAGCCTGCCCCGGCCTGCACAGTACATCTGGCAGTGTCAACCGTAGGAAGCGTGAAGACCGTAGGAAATCGAAACACCATGAGTGTTAAATTCGACTCTCTAAGAGTAAAAACAGCACTGCACAGTTCAGTGTGTGCATCCCTGCACAACAGGCACGTGTCCAGCCAGTTCTGCTGCAGGGGGCTCTGGCTGCTGGATCACATCACAGTGCAGTTCAGCCACGCATGGCGGAGTCGTTAATTGCCCTCAAATGTGTGTTTTTGGTAGGAGTTGTTTACACTGGCATGCAGGGTAAACTGGAAACATTGCTGGACAATGGTAGTCTAGGGTCTGGAAATGTCTATACAATAAAACATGTATTTATATAGCGCAGTATCACAACAGTGAAGTTGTCTCAAAGCACTTTGCAAACACACACACACACACATTCCCACATTCACACACGCTCTGGAGGCTGCCGCACGGCGCCAATTGTCCCGGGGTTCATGTGAGAAAGTGCACACACGTGCACTGCACACACACACACACAAAGACAGTAATATAGCCCTAAAAAAGATTACGCTGGAAATGATCGTAGCATAGCCTTATTTCCTACCATCAAGGCCTAGACTGATGCTATCCCACCACTGTCTTTTTCCAGCTTTTTTTTTTACATAACTTTTTTCCAGCTTTTTACCCCACTGTTCAGTTTTTCTGATTTGCATTCAGTTCTTGCGTGTGACTCCTTTTCTTGTTCTCTGCACTGAAATATTTTTTTCGCAGTGCTCTTTGCTGGGCTCCAGTACATTACATAATTGAAACATGGTTAAGAATGTAGTCTTACTGTTGGACAGTCGTGAAAAACAAATCTGTGGTGGAAAGGTCGTAGCCCCTTAATGCGCGCAGTACCTCCAGTGGCACACTTGGTCATTACCATACTGTTAACAATACATTTATAAAGCCGCTTCTTACGGGGTTAACTCTCAAAGGACTGGTAAACAGGTCTATATACAGTTTGCAGCATGATATCAAATTTGATGTGGTGGCCCTACCGTGGCGCAGATGGTAGGGCACTCGTTTGCTGTGTGGCCGACCCAGGTTTGATTCCTGGCCTGGGTCCTTTGCTGACCCTTCCCCATATTTTTCTCCCAACTCGCGTCCTGTCACCATCTGCACTGTACTTTCATGAATTAAGTAAAAAAAACCAAAAAATATCAGCAAAAAAATGGATGTGGTATAGATGAGGAAATGTGCTTTTTCATCTGGGCTGCTGCATACCTCTACTACACACAGATGAAAATGTGCGAACTGTTTATGTTCTGTGTTACAGTGCTGGCAAACTTCAGAGGGCTTGTACAGTTCGGTCTACCTCTTGAGATCGGAGACACGGTGCAGATTTTGGAGAAATGTGAAGGTAAGAATAGGAATGACAGTTTTGTAACAGCCTTTGGTACACTGTTCTTTTTTTTAAGGTATACTTTCACTGTTGCCCTGTAGTAATGTGTTGCCAATCTAGAAATGTTCTTGTGTGGATGTTGCTGAAACACTGTTTAAGTTGTTTTGTGTGGGATTTAATGATTGCTCTGCAATCGCATTGTAAAATAAACAAAACGAAAAATGTTCTCTCACTTTTTTTCCCCTACAGGCTGGTACAGAGGATTCATAATTAAAAACCCAGCTGTTAAGGTCAGCCAACCCCTTATTAAATAATCAAAGAAATTGAAGATACAGTATCTGAGACACTGAGCTGATCATTATTCATAGCAGCATCATATCCCCCTTTCCCTTTGAAACTTCAATAGTAGCGTGAACTTAATTCATCCCGGAGAAAGTCAAGAAGGAAATTAGGATTCTGTTTCCTCACTTTGCCTGCTGTGATTAACTGTGATAACACGCACTAGTCATTCAATAAGCACAAAAGCCCCGGCCTTATTCAGCCCCGACCTTATTCAGATGGACCCTCACTGTATCACAATAGTCTAAATAGAGACAGAGAAACCTTGATTTCCATTTCTATTCATGTAATGAAATGCCAGCCACTCCATGAATTATTGATCAAACTGTATTCCATTCGATCTCCGTTCCACAGGGAATATTCCCAAGCTGCTACATCCATCTGAAGAATGCACATGTCAAGAACAAAGGGTAAGATCCAAGGCCGCCCTTTTGCTCTTGTTTTTTGGTGATGGAGTTAAGATTTTGTCCTTTTGTGTTTTTTAGTCTTGTCCCGGTTACCTTGTGTCTTACACAGAATGTTTTGACTGATGTAGAAAGGGTTAGCGCCAAAGCCCCCTTTTGCATCGGTTTTTGACGATGGATTTTAGATTTTGACATGTTTTTTTATATTGGTTACCCTGTGCCTTACAGAATATTATGACTGATGTTGACAGGGTAAAATCCAAGGCCCTTATTTGTTCATGTTTTCGGTGATGTAATTTTGTCCATTTTTTGCTATTTGTTCTGGTTACCCTGTGTCTTACAGAATATTTTAACTGATATAGGCAGGGTAAGATCCAAACTTCCCTTTGCCACATTTTTTTGTTGATACAGTTTGGATTTTGTCCATTTTTAGTTTTGCTCTGGCTAGCTAGCCACCTTGTGCATGCCTTACAGATTTTGACTGATATTGACAGGATGAGATCCAAGGCCACTCTTGCTCTGTTTGTTTACTGTGATGGAGTTACGTTTTTGTCTTTTTTGGTTTTGCCCTACCCCGTACCTTACAGAATATTATGACTGACTGAGACAGGATGTGATGCAGTAGGTTTTTGTAATGTTCTGTGCCACAGGCAATTTGAGACGGTCATCCCGACGGAGGACTCTGTCATCACAGAGATGACGTTGAGCCTGAGGGACTGGGGGGTCATGTGGAAGCAGCTCTACGTGGTAAGTCTGTCAGCAGGACTGTCAGTCCGACTCAGAGCATGTGGAGTCCCAGGGTAACACAGATAACGTCATCTGCTCAACTCGTCATCATACTGTTCATCATTCAGTAGTTGTGCCATGGCAGAGACAGAAGCATAAAGGTTGGAGCAGGCTTCACCTAACAAGTTTTTCTTCTTTTGAGAGTGCTGACCGAAATATTGTAAAGCAGAAAAATGTGAAAAGGTCGCACCATGCATAGGTTCTTTATTATTACGGGTCAAAGACATCCAACATGAAATTGTCCTTCAGTGCTAACGGATACTTTTGCTTACTGTAACATGATTTTCAATTTTTTGAAAAGTGAATGCATGAAAGCCAAGCCAAAAAAAAATATTTTAAAAAATCTTTTTTTTTTTGTATTTACTGTAAGCAAAAGTATCCGTTACATTGAAGGACAATTTTATGTTGGACGTCTTTGACCCTTACACAGACACGTTTCGGCGTTCTGCGTGTACTGAGGAAGGCAGAACGCCAAAACGCGTCTGTGTAATAATAAAGAACCTATGCATGGTGCGACCTTTTCACATTTTTCAGAGACAGAAGTATTCAATTGCTGGCAGAGAGAGAGGGAGGCCGGCATTAGGAAATTTGAAATGACCACAGGGCAGATTTGAACCTGGCTCCCCATGCGCATAGGCCAGGTTTATTTACAGAAGAGACACTTCCTAGTGCAATAGCTGTCTTGAGAATGGCATAATCAGCCATGTCTCTGTTTGCCTGATTATCATCGACTTTCAAATCTCTTTCTGAGATGTTGGTCTGAACAAGAAGATAACGAGTAACGTTTCCCAAACGACCTGGTCAACCTGTCTCCCTCAGTTTGCTTCTGGCCAAGGTCAGAAAAGGCTGTGCCGAAGTTTAAACTAAACATTTGCTTAGTCCCAATATAAGATCTCTGCTTAAGTCACGTCACTGCCTCTACCCAGGGCCATTGGAGCTGCATCGAAGTTGATTGCTTCCCAGCAAAGTGGTTGGAGTTTCCTATTTCTCCGGAGCTCAGAAATGATATTTGTATTGCTCCTGACCAGAAGGTGTTGCGTCACTAGGAGGGTGTGGCCTGGCTATGTCTCTGTATAAGAGTATGAAGGAGGTCTTCAGGTTCAATAAGTCAATTAACTAGTCTCTTTTTAGTCAGAAAAACGAAGAGAACTTCTACTAGTTCAATGTCCCCTTCCTAGGTCGATAGCAAAATTTAAAGTACGTTCCCTGTTTGTCTGTGTGCATGAAAATGTAGGAAATCTGGAAATACCTGAACTGAGAAGTGAATTACTAAGGGGGCAAATACTTAATTTACTTTAATAATAACAAATGAGACATTTACATTTAAATAACTGAGCGGAGAGAATTGTGGTGCCCTGTCTGTCTGTCTGTCTGTCTGTCTGTCTGTCTGTCTGTCTGTCTGTCTGTCTCTCTCTCTCTCTCTCTCTCTCTCTCTCTCTCTCTCTCTCTCTCTCTCTCTCTCTCTCTCGTTTGGTGCATGTGATTTGAAGTACTGTACATTCTAGATAATCCAATATAATATATTTTTGTCAGTTCTCTTTCCCTCTCTCTCTCTCTCTCTCTCTCTCTCTCTCTCTCTCTCTCTCTCTCTCTCTCTCTCTCTCTCTCTCTCTCTCTCTCTCTCTCTCTCTCTCTCTCTCGTTTGTTGCATGTGATTTGAACTGCTCTACATAGATAATACAATATACATTTTTGTCAGTTCTCTCTTTCTCTCTCTCTCTCTGTCTCTCTGTCTCCCTCTCTCTGTCTCTCTGTCTCCCTCTCTCTCTCTCTCTCTCTCTCTCTCTCTCTCTCTCTCTCTCTCTCTCTCTCTCTCTCTCTGTATATTGCAGAAGAATGAGGGGGAGCTGTTCCACCGGCTGTGGCACGTGATGAATGAGATCCTGGAGCTGCGGCAGCAGGCGTTGGTGGGCCACCTGACCCAGGACTGCATCAGCACCATCAAGCAGCACATCACCGCACGCCTCGACTGGGGCAACGAGTCAGTCATTACTCTACTCTTCTGTGTGTGTGTGTGTGTGTCGGTGTGTGTGTGTGTGTGTGTGTGTGTGTGTGTGTGTGTGTGTGTGTGTGTGTGTGTGTGTGTGTGTGTGTGTGTGTGTGTGTGTGTGTGTGTGTGTGTGGTCTGTCGAAGTCCAGAGTGATCAGTTCAGATTATGGGCGCTGACTACTTAGACCTGAAAGAAAAGGTGCGGATTGCAGATCTCTCTACTGACCCATTGAAAAGTTATTGCGCAAACTTAAAAAAAAAAAAAACATGAAGCTGAGAACAGGATGGCAGAGAATGGGATCATGCACCTTCGGTGGGTGGAAGCATAATAAGAAAGCTTACTCCATGGATATATCCTTGGATATATTTTATAAAAGTGTCCTCAAAATTATGCAGTGAAATGTAAGAGGCCTACAGAGGGTTTTGCCTACAATGCAACTGCCAGCAGCAGGCATGTCTTAGACTAGAAAGGCCATAATGAGGTATTTTCACAGGAGGAAGAGGGGTTACAGAGTAGAGAGAAGGACGGGAAAAAAAGGAAGTTGGGTTTAGGCTCGTTATTTAGCCCTCTCCTAGCTTCTATGAACTAAATTTGCATTGTGATGATGAAAAATTGCGATGTGCGTGTGAAGGTGAGATCTGTCAACTTGAACACACAACTACCAGGCTAATCTTAACAGCAGCACAATAATAAGTAAGCCAAGCGCACTAAATGATTGCGATTTGATTTGTAGCAACTGTATTTCTCCATGTACCAGTAAAAGTGCAGTTTAGCCTAATGCGGGCTACTTCTTACATTACTTAAGCTGCTTTTATACAGTATATTATACAGTATGTGTTGAATAACCTCCACATGGTGAACTTTGAGAGCTTGATACTACCTGAAACCCTGTTTCAATTCAGTTTTCATTCCTGTTATCTGTATAAAATACAGTACTATGATAAACTGCTGCTGGTTCCGGAAACACATTAATATGCAAGGTATGAGGTTTGTGCATGAGCTTGTGCGTGCGTGGCAGTGGCATGGATTTTAAAATGTCTTCACAGTAGCTTCAGTTTGATTGTGAGAAAGATTAACCTTTTTATGTAACATACTTACTATAATACGCTACACTACGTATGATAAACTACGCATTAAACTCTTTTGTACGTTTTTGTGAATCGCCTTTTACTGTAATCCCACAAATGAACAGAGTGCCGGAATAGTAGTTAATTGCCCTTGTGTGTGGTACTGTACAGATTCCATTGCATGTGCTGGTAGCTGATAGTGAAAGAGTGTGTGTGTGTCATCCCTTGGCAGGCAGCTCGACCTTGCAGTAAGTAGAAGAAAGATTAGCGGTAGCTTTTTTTATGCAACATACTTACGTGCATATAATTCGCTCGCTACACATTAAAGCTTTTTTGCATTTTTGTGAATCACACACATTGATTGAGTGCCAGAATAGTAGCTAAATGCCTTGGTAGCTAGTAACTGATGGTGCGTGCATGCGTGCGTGGGTGCGTGCGTGCGTGCGT
>NC_085860.1:29108181-29125681 GCF_034702125.1 Engraulis encrasicolus
ACATTCTTGTAATCCTGCGAGTTCCACGTTGTCTTCTTATTACACATATATACACGCGATTATTTTGGTTTGGTTTTAACTTCTCTAGTAGATATGGTGGCTTCTGTGGTGACGAGTAACCACCTCTCTGGCTCATGTTTTGGCTATGCTAATTTGGCTATGCTAATTACATGGAGTAAACACGTCACACATACCAGTCAGTGTAGTTCTGTACTAGCTTTTTAAAGAATATTAAAATCAGTTCAGATCAGTGAAAAACCGAACATTTTACCACCCGATTCCATAAAACGGGCCACCATGCATATTATATGACTGCCACTACTTCTACTTCGTCGTCAGGGCCGAGATGTAATTTTTCAAAGAAAAAACCCGTTCATTTGTTGCAGGGGCTTGGAACGTTGCCAGCAGGGGGCGATGAGATTACTTTCCCTCCCAATAGAGCTCTTCAGCGTTGACGTCAACTTGTATGCGGCGTTTGGACTTCCGGTTCGATGGCGATTTTTTACATTGCAAAACGCCATAGAGATTCAGGTTTGGCAAAAATATAAGTTGCACGGCAACAACGAACATTAGCGTGTCCCCGCATCCCTTTCTCATTAGTGGAACGGATCGTATCATCATGTTGGTGTATTCACATGTTAAATCATGACGATTATAATTCAATATTGCTAACCCCTTTCTGATCATTAAAACTTCCGAACTACATACTTTCCTTTGGTTGCCATGGGTACAAGCCTCCGCACGTACATGCCGTTAGATACAGGCGCCGCTTCTGTAGTCGCCAAAAGCTTCCGGGTTTAGCATATGGACGCAACATCGTATTTATGTCGAAGTTTGACACAAAATGATCAACCATGTCATACCTACAGCGTATTTTTAACACCCTAGACAGTTTGCGGGGGTTCGCTAAGCGCGTGCTTGCACTCGGAGCTTATTTGAAATTTACCCCTATTCATTCCCAATGGAGGCCGGAAGCCGATACGAACCAGGAAGTCCTTAAATGCTAACATGAAAGACTACAATCTACTACATGCTTCCGAGTTACTGAAGAACTCTATTGGTGGTGGGGGCCCTATTGTGTCATTTCTCCCTGAGCCCAGGGCCCTCCTGTATTGGTGGTGGGGGCCCTATTGTGTCATTTCTCCCTGAGCCCAGGGCCCTCCTGTATTGGTGGGGGGGGCCCTATTGTGTCATTTCTCCCTGAGCCCAGGGCCCTCCTGTATTGGTGGGGGGGGCCCTATTGTGTCATTTCTCCCTGAGCCCAGGGCCCTCCTGTATTGGTGGGGGGGGCCCTATTGTGTCATTTCTCCCTGAGCCCAGGGCCCTCCTGTATTGGTGGTGGGGGCCCTATTGTGTCATTTCTCCCTGAGCCCAGGGCCCTCCTGTATTGGTGGTGGGGGCCCTATTGTGTCATTTGCAGGCCGTACTGTATGTGGGGTTCTATCAGTGTTTTGCCTTGTGTGGACCTGTGTGCAGTTGTACCGCTGCTGGCTACATAGAGGAATCTAGTGGCTAGTGACTGACCTGCTTGTCTTCACTGTCATACTAGTCAGTCATTGAAATTGACCAAAGGCTTCGTTTCAGACAGCACATTTATAGTAGACACTATCGCAGAACGCTGTAACATAGGCAAGGAAAAGTACTTTGTGGCATGACAGGAATTTCCATTATTCCACACATACATATTCAATTCTGTTATGCAATCTCTGTTATGACAATGGATCCGCAACATCTTTCTTCCTCTGCATGTTCAATTTGCACAGGAGTCAGGACTGCGTCATCGGCAAAGAGCTCTGGGGTCTTGAGAAAGTAGAAATTCCTGCTGTACTTGACCCAGCTATTTGTCCAACCAGCAGAGCCTAATGAACGCAGAAATCGTCAGACAAGACTAGTGATCTGATAATTAGTGAAATCCCCTAGAGTTTTAAGTGCACCGGCATCGCAGCAGGTGTTTTACTTGAAATCCAGATGTGAAGTCTGAGAAAATGTGATTCTAAAGGGTAAATGTACATAGTATATAGTATGCGTATGACACGGTTTGCTGTGTGCTCTATTCCTAGTATTTCGTCATTGCACCAGTCCATTCTAATATAATCAACATGTTATGTACTGTACTAGTAGTGTGGTGGTGTTTTTTTCTCTTGCATCATTAAAACCTCTGTAGAGTAGAGAGAGTAGAGAATCATCTATTAATCCAGAGGGAAATTAAGTTGTGCAGTAGCATACATACATAAATATAGAAGAAGACATAAAGACATTACATTTATCATACATACATACATTCACAAAGTCATATCTTTCTGCTTTAACACGTCGCTGTTGGTTTGCTGCTGTTCTCCTCCTTGAACTTGACCCTGACCCTGACCTTGACTGCGGCGTGGGAAGATGGAGCGTCGTCACCGGCGTAAGGAGCTGCCCGGGCAGGCCAGCATGCACCACCTGTTCCTGCAGCTGAAGGGCCTAATGAGCACCAGCCTCGGGGAGGAGCTGGAGGCCTTCTTCTTCATCTACGACAGCAGGGAGAGCCGACCAATCAGGTACCTAGCCTAGGATTTCTATTAGTCTGTGATGTCAGAGAAAGCTGGAGGCCTTGCTCTTCGTCTACGACAGCAGGGAGAGCCGACCAATCAGGTATCTAGGATTTCTCTTATAGTCTGTGATGTCAAAGAAAGCGGTCCAATCCGACAGTCAGCTTGAGGCAGCAGGGAGAGCCGACCAATCAGATACCTCCTAGGATTTCTCTTATGAGAGAAATGACATGAGAGAAAGTGGTGGGTTGGATTTTTTTCCCTTCGTCTATCCCTATGACATTGGAGAGTCAGTCCATCAAGCGTGTTATATATTTTTTCCTTGGTTATGACATCAGAGAAAGTGGTCCAATCAGGTGAGAGGGATTTTACTTCGCCTATGACATCAGAAAGCAATCCAATCTGGTATGTGCGATATTTTTATCAGAAAGTATGGGGCAAGATGTTTAAGTCTGTGACATCATTCACAGTTTTGTTTACCTATGACTGCAGAGAGAGTAGACCAATCATGTGGGTAGAATTTTTCTTCGTCTATGACATCAGGAGAAAACAATCCAATCAGATGGATAGGATTTGTTTCTCGTCGGTGACATGAACGAAAGTTGTGGGACGGATTTTTCCTTCGTCTATGTCTATGACATTAGAGGGTCAGCATCTAACATCAGAGAAAGTGATTGAATCAGATGGTTACAATTTCCCAAAAAATCAAAACCCAGAAAAAAAACAGATCAGTGGCACAGGTGCTGGACAAAACAAGATAACCTAAAGGAAACAATACATGTCCGCAAAACTGTTCTTTGCTCCCAAATATTTCATGCCACAATGTTTTGGACGCTTAGTCTTTCATCAGGTACAAAGTGGTCGCACTTGATGAAGGACTGAGCATCCGAAACATAGTGTCATTAAATATTTTGAGCATAGAATAGTGTTGCGGACATGTGTTGTTTCCTGTATGATTTTTCTTTGTCCATGACATTGAGAGCCAATCAATATTTTATGGATGACTAAAAAGAAAGAAGTCAACCCGGCGCTCAGGTGTGTGGAAAAAAAGTGTCCAAAATGGTGCTCTTGGGGTTGGGAAATCCAGAATTAGGAAAGCAGAAGGTCCCAGGCACTCAGAGGTGAGTCAGTCCGAAGAAGGAGGTATATTAAAAAGCCTTTATTATCTGTGGCTAATCATAATTGAAATTAAAATGGATGGATTTTGTGGATGACATCAGAGAAAGTCAGGGAGATAGGCCATAATACACCATGATATTGCAAGAAAGTTAATATCTACTGTACATTTCATCTACACATGACATCAGAGAATGTGGTCTTAGTCAGGGGTGTGATGGCTGTATTTCTCTTTTCACCTACAATATAACACCAGAGAGATTTGTAATAGTGATCTATTTTGAAGGACCACTGGCCACCCCTTGATAAATCTTCAGGGCCACTCTAGTAACATACTTTTTTCCCCTTTTTTTTCAAACAACATTAAAACAACGCATACATAAATTATTTCGTCATGTAGCTTACCAGTCTTCACAGCAACATGCTAATATGAAAAGGCTATTCTGTATTTTAAATTTTGAAAAATATCCATACACTCCAGATGTGATATTGACACCTCGCCAAAGCAGTAACAAAGCTCCCATGGTGTGTGTGTACAGTACAGTAAGCTGTGCTGTGGCATGAGCCTGACACGACACGAGACATAAATATTTAATGTCTGTCTCCTCTCCTTTGGCCTCTTGATGTAAAGGGCCCTTTATGTGCTGGCTTGGACTCCGCCTTGGGTGTGAATTATTCACTGTGATTGTAGCCTCGGGACACTCAGGAGAGTGAGTAGTGTGTAGTGTGTAGTGTAGTGTGAGAGAGGCTGCTGTGCTGCGCAAGCCTCAGTGGACTCCCCTCTCATAATTAATCATCCTGACTTAGGCACACACATGCACATGCATATGTGCGCACGCACGCACGCGTGCACGCACACGCACACGCACACACACACACACACACACACACACACACACACACACACACACACACACACACACACATACCCTGTACACACACACACACAGAGTCACTCTATATATTTTCTCTCTCTCTCTCTCTCTCTCTCTCTCTCTCTCTCTCACACACACACACACACACACACACACACACACACACACACACACACACACACACACACACACACACACACACACACACAAACACAAACACACATTGCCACTGACTCAGTAGGAGGGGCCCCTGAGAAGAGTGAAGTATGCTGTAGTATGGCTCTGCTGTGCATTTGGCGGTGGGAGAGCAGTGCATGCTGGTAGGCAGAGGCAATCACACCAGCGTGATAACTGGTACCAAACCAATAGCCATCCAGTTGGATTCAATGTGAAAAAAGATACCGTACAAGGCAACTATTTCCACTACGAATGTCTCTTTGGTTTGTCAGGCGATTGATAGTCTGAGAGAGACCTGATTTTTCTTGATGTATTTATTTTTGGATGGGCACACACTGTCATATTCACACGGTTTGTGAAATAAAAAACAGATCCAACACAGCTGAGCTGATCTGAGCTGTTTGACCGAAAAATGATACTCTGAGAGGGCACTGTAGATGTTATTGTTGGCTTATTTATTAACTAATTAATGTATTCATCCATTTATTTATTTAAGTAAAGGGAGGATAAATTACTGTATACTGGTCTTCTTTGCTGGTAGTGTATTTTGCTGGTATCATTTATTTTCTGTTTATTTATTTATTTATTTATTTAGGGGTGGGCACACACTGTTGTTTGCCACCCTCACACGGTTGGGCAAAAAAAACATAACCCAAAGTGCATCTCTATATCTCCCCTCTGCAGTGAGAGGTTCCTAGTTCGCCTGAATAAGCAAGGAGTTCCGAGTGCGCCTGAGAAGACGGAGAGACAGTGCACTCTGTTTGTGGTAAGTGCAGCTCACGTTTTTGGTTTCTTTCAACGCTCTCCTGAGGGCCGTTGTAGACAAGGTCTCCCTTTTTGAAGAGCACTATACTAAACTGTGATTGTGTGTAGACACTAGACATTACTAATGTAAGCCGTGTGTGATGGAGACTGCACTGTACGTAGATAGCAACAGTGTGCAGGGCTTTTGCTTTGTTTTTTTGTGTTGAGGTCAGGGTAAATCCTAACAGCATCTTTCTATACTCAACTGTTTCACAGATGCTTTTTAAAAAGCTGCTTTGTTTAAACACAAGACGTGTGTGCGTGCGTGAGGTGGTGTTTCAAGAAGGCGGTTTATTGACTAACCGCAGAGATACACCAGCGGCGACGCGATTCAAGCGACAGAGTGTAGCAGCAAGCGATACGAGAGACTGAGGAGACTAGAGTATGTCCGTACAGGCAGAAGGCAAAGCATTCAAGCATTCCCATTGGCTGTGGTCACTGACCTCTATACAGTCATTGGCTGTCGCGGCTTGTCGCCGAACCGCGTCATAGAAAGTTGAAAAGATTTCAACTTCAAATTGTCGCGCTCGTCGCGCAAATCGCTCTAGTCTCCAGAATCTCTTTTGTCTCTCGACTCAATACAAAGTCAATTACTTCCGTCGCTCGACTCGCTCAGATCGCCGCTGGTGTATCTCTGCGGTAATAAATGATGAGTTAACTCAGATTTAATGGAAAACCTGCTAACAGAGGAGTCTTGTGTCTTTCTTTCCTTGATAAAACAAAGGCATTTTGATGGTACACTTTTTTATCAAGAATCAAGAATCAAGAGCTTTTATTGTCATTGACAAATAAATTTGACAACGAAATTGCGTTTTAGAATACACTGTACATGTACCCCAGGGCCGCTGCTCATACGGGCGCTGCCACTAACACACCTCCACCACCTAGGCTCAAGTTTAATACACATTGGGAAAGGATGAGGGTAAAAAAATTGTCCATGTCTTCATATTATAGAGTTAACATCAAGGCATAGATGAAAAAAACCTCATATTTTAGCAAAAAAAGCAGTAGAGACAAACATTCGTATGAACCGGGGGGTGGGGGTGGGGGGGTTGGAGATGGGGAAGGGAGAGGGGTTGCAGATAAGACAGAGGACGCGTTGAAGTTGAGGGAGGGGGGAGGGGGGGGGTGGCACTGGGTAGTCCTATCCCCACTGTGCACCAGATCTTATCCGCCTGAGAGACGGCCTTGGCCTGGTCCACAGCAAGTCCAAAACAAACACCAGGTGTCCATTGTGATGGGTAGGGAGGCAGAGTCTCCTGACACTGCTTGTCCTCCAGGGAGAGATAGATGAGTCCTGACCTAGGTCAGGTCGCTGATTTGCTGGGGCGCCAAAGACAGATTAGATTCATGTTTGGGTTATTGCAGGCATTCCTTTTTACTGCTCTGCAGGGATACGCATGTGACTGGCCACACGTCTCAAATACAGATGAATTTCCAACAATTTTGCCTCCAGCCCGATCGATTCAATTTGGCGGTTGTGTGCGACAAGTCCATCAATGCGGCGATCCATAGCTTCGAGGTGGCGTTGTACGGCCACAAGCCCTTCCAACAGTCTGTCCATCGTACGGTGACCAGCCACAGAACTCTCCAAAGCGCGATTCACAACCACATTCTGTGCTCGAACTTCACTGCCCACCTTATCAATCAAGCCGCGCAGCTTGGGGCCCATAATAGCTGCTGCGATCCTTGTACAGTTGCGGTAGATCAGGCCCAAGAGTAATCCAATTCCCAACAAGCCTGTCACCAGAAAGCCAAAGATGTATAAATCTTCAATGTCCTCCACGTCCATCGGAGCAAGACACATGATGCGCCACTTCCCCCACGGGTCCATCACGTAGCCAGCTGCCGATGTCCCGTCTGGACAGTTGGGCTCCCCCGAACCCACTTTGATCTTCGAAAAGATGGTGTCAATTGCGTTGATAGACCAGTTGACCAAATCCATTGTTAATTTCAAATTCAGGAGAAAAAGACAGCGGGAGCCTCTGCAGAGTAAGTCAGACGAAGACAGAGTGCATAGCAGGGAGAAGGATAGGAGATAGGGAGAGGGAAGAGCTAAGAAAAACACGTCCGCCTCCTCCGAGGTCAGAATACAGTACTATATTACAGAACTAATTTTAGGAGATTTACCGCTATTTGTGAGTTAACTTAGCCGTGGTTACTGATGAAAGTGACTCGGCCTGCCTCCTGGAACACCACTCTGGTGTGATGTAGAGATCGCACCAACACACACATTAAACAGTAGTATATGTAACCATGTAGAGACACTCGATAACATTGAAAGATAATTTGTTGCCATTTTTATAGATCCTATAAATCCTTATAAAGGAAAGCTCCATGCATTTAACAACGTTGTTTACTTGTCTACTTGGAGATAGCACAGTAATATAGTGGAGCACACTTTTACACACTTAAATAAATCACTATATTTATTTTGTAACTTGTAATTTGCGACAGTAACATGTTGAATTAAAATAAAATGTGTATGTGTTTTTTTAAGGATTTGGGGAGTAGCGATCTTCGAAAAGATGTTTATGTTGTAGCTCATATTATTAGAATCGGTAAGAGCTGCTGGACTGTTGTCTAGACCCTTTTCAAAGAAACACCATACGTATGTTTTTTGTGTGTCTGTGTACACCACTGAATATCATTTTTTTACGTAAGGTTGAGTCCTGTGTGTCATGTCTGACTTGTCTCCTTGTTAGTCTGTGCATGGCCTCGGCTAGCTAACTCCCATTCCTAGTGACAGTTCTATGTTCATTTATGATGTCTGTCAAATGTCCATTGCATGTGTTCACCTCTTTATGGTTTTGTGACACGGGCAGAACTGTACTGTACCTCGCCTGTAGATTGTTACTGTTGCTATGTGCTATGCTAAAACAAAGCAAAAGTAATCGATGACTGTTGGCAAATTGATACTACTATTCCATCAGTCACCACATGTTGGTGTCTACCGTACAAAACCCTGTATCTAAGCACAATGCAGGTTTACTGCAATATGCCTTTTGGTGTATCGTGGCTTATTTGCAGGGTGATGGACATTTGTTGCAACAAAATTGGAACATGTGCACATAACTTGCCACACAATTAGGCTGTGTTGTTGACACCTGGGGGACATTTCTCGAAACCATAGTTGCCAACTTCATTAGCTACTTTGTCGTTTTCAAGGCAATTTCCCATTGGCATCTACCCAAGTTGCTAACTAGCTAACAACTAGGCTTTTGAGAAATGCACCCCTGAGTTGTATTAGTCTTAGTAATGACGCGGTGCTGTATCCCACATGGTGTTGAATGTGTTTTGTGTGTACCGGTAACCACCTCCTCCAGGGCGGATGGTGGCGGGGGAGAAGAAGAGTGTGTCTAGTACCCAGTACAGGCGGCCGTTTGGCTGTGCCGTCATCAGCATCGCTGACCTCCTCACCCTGGACTCCAAAGACGAACACCTACTGAAGGTCTACGCGTAAGTTGTGCAGCAAGATATTCTCTCTTTTTTAATTCTTTTTTTATTGAACAGCGAGAAACAAACAAAAAACAAACAAATATAGAGAAAAAAACAAGAATATACCACACAAAATAATTCACCCTGCATCATCCTCAACCCTCCCACTCCGCCCACAGCTTTCCAAACCTCCCCATTCGCAATCTATGTGCAAAAGTGATCTTTTCCATCAAATAAATGTCCTCGACTATAACAGTCCATTCTGTTATAGTGGGTATATCTGGCTGCAGCCAATGCCTTGTAACAGTCTTTCTAGCAGAAAGTCTTCCTCACCAACAATATAAGTTGGTTCATTGTCAGTGTAACATACTGTAGAAGAGAAAGCGCTTCTGCAGTCGGTTAAGTCCTCACGGGAACATTTTTTAGGTTGAAACGGATGCATTTTAAAATTGGTTTTTAGTTATTATTTTGTTTCTGCTCTTTCTGGGTGTAGAGTGTTTTTCTTTGAAATATAAAAAGAAGGACATCTGAGTTACTGTGATTATTGTAATATCAATTTTCTTGTGTTTCATATTGCTCTAGCTTACATTCGTTCTCCCTTGATACTGCAGTGTTCATACCATATCATTGATTAGGAAGCCATGCGTGTGCCGTGGTAGATATTTATTGCTTTAATATTGAACACTATTGACTACCAGAGCAGGCATAATCAACACAACCACTCCTAAGACACGATGATGTGTTACAGCCGTCTAGACACAGACAGGCAAGGCCATCTGCATAACGCGCTTCATACACAGAGGGATTTCAATGTGCTTTAGAACAATAAATACATGGAGAAAAAAAGATTTTTTGCAAGATTAGTCTATGGAGATGCATTTTGTGATTAGATCTGTCTTCCAGACAATATCAGGTAATGCAGTCATGGGTGAGCGGTTAGGGCGTCAGACTTGCATCCCAGAGGTTGCCGGTTCGACTCCCGACCCGCCAGGTTGGTGGGGGGAGTAATCAACCAGTGCTCTCCCCCATCCTCCTCCATGACTGAGGTACCCTGAGCATGGTACCGTCCCACCGCACTGCTCCCTATGGGGCGCCACTGAGGGCTGCCCCCTTGCACGGGTGAGGCATAAAATGCAATTCCGTTGTGTGCAGTGTGCAGTGTTCACTTGTGTGCTGTGAGTGCTGTGTCACAATGACAATGGGAGTTTGAGTTTCCCAATGGGCTTTCACTTTTTCACTTTCACTANTGTTGTTTTTGTTGTTATTGTTTCAGTAAATTGGATGAGTTATTTTAATGGCTTCAGAGAGAGAGTATAGCATAGGCTACAGTAAAAGCTGTAACTATAATACAAATATTTGTATTAACTGTATGACCAGAGTTGCATGAAGTAGAGGTGGAAGTATTCTTACAAATGTAATTGCAACACTAGTGGTATGATATTACATAGTTTCAACTTTGTAACATCATACTACTAGTGTTGTATTTACATCTGTGAGAGTACTTCTACTTCTGCTTTATACAACACACAGAGTAGATATAGCCTGTATATAACTAACTATAAGTGCAACTATCGGTGTAACAATAGCTGATATTGTTATTGTTTTCTGCTGTGTTTTCAGGTGTAATGTGGAGAGTGAGTGGTACCAGATCCATGATAACGTCATTAGGAAGGTCAGCTCCAGATACAGCCTGGTGGGCTCCAACACGGGTACGCACAGCAGTTCGCACACACACACCCACCACACCAAGCAGGGCTGGCCTGGGGGAGAAATAGGGCCCGGGCACTTTTGGCTTAAAGGGCTCCCCCCTCATAATCAGCGGCACACAACTGGCTCACCGGTGGGCCCCGCACCCTTGTGGGCCCCTATTTTCAGAAATGATAAAAAATACTAATAGTATTTTTTTTATACATTTCTGAAAATAGGGGCCCACGAGGATGCGGAGCCCACCAAGAAATGCCCGCTATGCCAGATGGCCAGTCCACCCACCACACCAACCACGTATCCACACAAACATATGAATGATTCAGATGAATATCAATAGCTATGAATGATTCAGGGAGAAGGTGGTGGAAAGACACTCTATGAAATCTAGTGTAATCCAAAGCATGACGAATTGAGAAATGTGTAAACATTGATGATGGGCAAGTGATTGTGATAAGAGCAGAGCCAATAATGTATTTTACTGTATATTTTACTGACATATGTCAGTATTTGTATTTTACTAACATACGTAATGTGTCAATTTGGTAAGAGCAAAAAAAAAAGAAAAAAGGAAAAAAAAAGAAAAGAATCTGATGTGTCTTAACGGGTTACATAAAATGTATTATTATTATTATTATTATTATTATTTATGATGTGTGTATGTGTGCTGGTCAGGTCTGTCGGTGTCTATGCAGCTGCTGCATGGCGATATGGATCAGATTCGTAAGGACTACATGCGCATCTTCACACGCAATGTATCCATCACCAAGAGACTCGGCTTCGCAGACGTCATCATGCCTGGTGAGATTTGATTTGATGAAGACTATTATGACTATGATAGGACTTTGATAAACAAGAGGCCAATAACCAATGTGTAATCAAAAATATCCATATACATGTAAACAGCTTCTTAAAAAAAACTGTGTAATATTTTAAGTAGTTCATTTCCAGAATTCATGCTGCCCATTCACAAGTGTTACTTTTCTAACAAATACTTACAACCACCATCAAATTCAAAGTATTCATTATGACTGGGAAAATTGCACTTTCCATACATGAAAAGGGGGATCTTCTCAATGGTGCGCCGTTTTGAATGTCAAGAAATAGACATTTTTAGCTGCAAAAATTGCTGTACTTTGGTCATACTAGTAAGTATTGGTTTATTACTTAGCAAATAGTCATAAAAATATAATATTTGGCAATAAGCAGCACAGTTTCGATGAGCAGTGTAGTTGCAATACCTACTCTGGCCACATCCTACACAGTGCACTTTTAATGATGGCTTACAGTGAGATTTGGGTGCTGGTTACATGTATACAGATATTTACCTCTTAGCCATCTTAAACTTAGCCACGCTGACTGATGAAAGTGAGTCGGCCTGCCTCCCTGGCAGGGCATTTTGATCTTTAATGTAGAGAATAAACTGTGTCAATGAAATGATTCTTGTTTGTAGTAAATGAGTGATGGTGTGACTTGTTCCTCCATGCCAGGCGAGATTAGGAATGATCTGTATGTAACGCTGGAGAGGGGGGAGTTTGAGAAGGGGGGCAAGAGTGTGGCTCGGAACGTGGAGGTCAGCGTGCACGTCCTTGGATCAGAAGGACAGACTCTAAAGGTATGTTGGACAATCACTCATGTTGGATGTTGGACAAATACATACAGTGCATTCATTATCCTGATCTGATCAATACATTCCAAAAAATACATTCATTTTCAATCCATCTTGTTGAAAATCCACCGTGTGACTGATAGATGTTATACTTTTATGTGTAGAGAACACACAGAGCAAGGAGCCAAATCCATCCTAAAATGGACAGTCATCCTAGTTTAAATCCTATAAATGGTTTACAGATTGAGGGGATCAGGCCTGAATTAAACCCTCTGCTGAAACTTTGTGCCCTGTGTTTTGTTGTCAAAAGCATTTTTTTTACTATTGCACTATTTTGGTCGAGAAGAAAACTAGAACTGAGTTTTAAGTTAACCCAGCCATCTGTGCGTCTTTGTGGTAAGCCATCCATAATGCGGCGATGCATGTTCCCTGAATGTTTCAAGAAAATAAAGAGAAAACCGCACACTCTGCTCCATGTTTTAATAGACCTTAAAAATACCTTATTGGTGTGCGATACCTCTTTTTTTCTAAGATGCATGTTCCCCAAAAAACAGGACCTGGTGTGTGCGGGCTCGGGAGAGCCGGGAGGGGAGCAGCACAGCTCCTTTGTGCTGTACCACAGCAACAGCCCTCGCTGGGCAGAGCAGATCAAACTGCCCGTCCCCCTGGACCTGTACAGAGGCCTGCACATACGCTTCGAGTTCAGACACTGCTCCAGTAAGCCAAGCCTGCTTCTCTCTCTATCTCTGAAGTGTGTGTGTGTGTGTGTGTGTGTCTGTGTGTGCGTGTGTGCGTGTGTGTGTGTGTGTGTGTGTGTGTGTGTGTGTGTGTGTGTGTGTGTGTGTGTGTGTGTGTGTGTGTGTGTGTGTGTGTGTGTCTGTTTTCTGCTTCATTTTGGAGAGGACAGTGAAGTAGTAGTAGATAGGAAATATGTGGGAGAGAGAGGCATGGTGAAATTGGTGTACAGCCACAAGCTGGATTTGCACCTGCAGTGCGTACCCATGGTACATGTTCCAGTAAAAATAGGCAAAGATAGCACTTGAAAAAATAGTACCTGAATAAAATACTGCTTTAAAGAAAAGCGCAATGTACTGTATGTCACATACTATATGACTTCAGAGTTATAAATGTATGCTATAATGTATTTCAGGTGAATAAAAGGCTACTAAATTATGCTCAAATGCTGTAATAACTGACTTTCATGAAGTCCAAGGGGGTAATCCAGAAAGCAGGGTTATTCTCTTACCTGGCTTTGAGTGGCAAGTGGGAACTCAAGGACTCAAAGATATCTGTGGCTATGTTTTAATTAAACGATACGCCTGCAAGTTTCTATCAAGAGAGGTTTACAACTTACTCATGGTTAAAGTAGCCAGGTTTAGTAACTTAACTAAAATTGTTCTGATGTCCTCTCCAGCCAAGGAGAAAGGTGAGAAGAAGATCTTTGGTTTCTCCTTTGTCCCCTTGATGCAAGAAGATGGAGGCATACTGCAGGATGGAACCCATGAGCTCCTCGTCCATAAGGTCTTGCTAACATGTGCATAGTCACGTGTGTGTGTGTGTGTGTGTGTGTGTGTGTGTGCGTGTGTGCGTGCGTGCGTGCGTGCTTGCGTGCGGGCGGGCGTGTGAGCGCACATGTATGTATGTGAACTGCTGGAGGTCTGATTGTACTCAAGCGTGTGGTATATATTTACTGAAATGTGCAATAATGTGCATTAGGTCTTTACAGATGTTAACAGTCAATAATCCGAACTTGGTCAATTGGCTACTTACACTCTGCTTGTGTGTGTGTGCGTGCGTGCATGCTTGCATGCATATTCAAGTGTGTGTTGTAAGAGCGTAGGTGGTGACCAAAGGTCAGAGTCAGTAATTCCCACATGCTGCATATACACAGTAAATTTGCCAGTGTTAATTTTGCAGTGTTAAGGCTTATTAACACTATTGGAGTAATTCCAACACCAAATGGAGTGAGGTGCTCTCCAGTGTCAGTGACAAATGAAGTTGTTAATTTGTGTGGAGTTAGAAGTACTCCAGAGAGCCCCCGCCTCCTCGAGGTGATGGAGTTTGCCTGCACCATTGTATGCTCCCCGAAACTACTTTACTCTTTATAGTGTTAGCTTAACACTATAAATCTAACACCAGTGTTTAACACTGATCTGGAGCAGGACCAAATAGACACTAGAACAGTGTTAATTTTAACTCTTTAAGTGTTATTTTAACACTGTAAAATTGACTGTGTAAGCATGTGTATTGTCATGCAGTATTTGCTGTGTTCTTTTACAGTGTGAGGATGCCGCAAGTGCGCAGGACGTGGCTCGCTACCTGCGGCTGCCCCATACTAAAACACAGGTGGCCACCAACAGCCAACCACGCAGCAGCAAAGAGTCCTTCTGGATAACATCCTTCCTGTGCTCCACCAAGCTGACGCAGAATGGTATGACTCACCATTGAAGTGTATGAAACAGCCTTGAAATCTTTATTTTCTTTCTTTCTTTCTTTCTTTCTTTCTTTCTTTCTTTCTTTCTTTCTTTCTTTCTTTCTTTCTTTCTTTCTTTCTTTCTTTCTTTCTTTCTTTCTTTCTGTATGAATTAATGAATGAATGTCAGTGTTGATAAATAATACTGTATGTGTTAAAGTGATACTGTAATGCTTATTTTACACCTCTCATTGAGTTAAATTATTGAGTTTTACCTTTCTCCTGTACTTTCAACCGTTCTCTGAGTATGGCAGTGCAAATTTTACCTCTAAGCTAGTAGTTAACATTGAGTCCTATGAGACCAGTTAGCCGCCAGCTGGTCTCATAGGACTCAATGTTAATTGCTAGCATGGAGGTAAAATTTGCACTGCCATACTCGGAGAACGATTGAAAGTACAGGAGAAAGGTAATACTGAGTCATTTAACACAAGGAGAGGTGTACAATAAGCTTATTTCCAAAAATGGGACAGTATCACTTTAACACAAGGCCACCTTATTTGTAAGTGCTTTCTACAGCATCGAACTCCACACTCATCAGCTTCCTTTCAAATGTCTGTGATTCAAATGATAACAATGCTCACGATTCTTTAACAATTGACACACACCGTTGAGGAGGAGTGTTGTAATGTTGTATTGATGTTTCACAGGTTGTCTACTGGACCTACTAAGGTGGCGATCGCAGCCAGAGAAGATCGCGGACTGCTTGGCGAAGCTCAAAGACATTGACGGCACTGAGATTGTGAAGGTGAATTCCACAATGGCCCTCACATGAATGTTATTTTCGGTGGCTTTAAGCAAGCAGCAAAGACCTAAGAGACAAAAGCTCCATGGATATAATGGTGAGGGGGAGGAGGAGAACAGCTGGAGTTGTGTCCACCTGTCATTATGTCCATGGAACTTGCCACCTCAGTCATTTCAAAGGCCAAATAAGTCTAGGTAGACAGATGCTGAGGCACTCAAGGTTGCAATTTTTTTTAAACTTTTTTATTTGGCTACAATGCCTACGCGTTTCGGCCCTTATGGCCTTCTTCAGGCCGTAGCCAAAGAAGTCTAAAGATACAGTATGTGTGTATGGTTCTTTTGCTGTGGTTTGTTTCTGATGTCTAAAATGCATCACTCTCTGCTCAGTTCCTACAAGACACCCTGGACACTCTGTTTGGTATTTTGGACCAGAACTCTCAGAGATACGGATTGAAAGTGTTCGACTGCTTGGTGAGTTCCTCTGAGGGCTGCTGATAAGACAATACCAGAGATTCTTTAAGTATATAGAGATATGCCAATGTAATAGATTGCTATGGGCACCTAACATGACCAGGTTCCGGTCTGCCTAAAGGAGCGTGTCATAATACTCCTAGCATTGAATAGAACAGTCCTTAGGTCTGCCTAGGTCTGCCTAAGGGGGGCCATAATAGAACCAGGAAACAATGGGCCAATGGAATCTCTCTCTCTCTACTCTCTCTGACAATACTGGGGTCAGTGTCAGGACCCCATTTTGGGTTGCCTGGGATTCAAATGGGATCACCTGAAAATTCTGAAAGTGTGTGAGAAAAAGAATACTGATATTATCAATATAAACATAAGCAAACATAAAACATAAACATTCTCTTTGAAACACCATTTACATTCTTAGTCTGCCACAAATATTTATAGGTTGAATACCCTACAACTTAACTAGTTCAGTAATGTTTTATTTTTTGTTGTGAAAAATATGTATGGGGTCCCCAGAGATTTGGAATGTCAAAATGGGGTCCCGTGCCATAAAAGGTTGGGAATCACTGTTGTATCCTGTCCAGATGATTGATTGATATACATAACATACACAGCTGTTCATCCCAATGCAGCATTATTGGAACACTCTATGCTTATTGCGTACACATTTTGATCAGGGTTGCATTAGTCCATCCATGGTTGCTGTGGTTACTGGCAGCTGAAAAAAAACGAAGGTGTTAGCAAAATGTGCTCAAATGATGCACACAACAGAGAGACACATTTTATCTAAGACGGCGGACTGTACTCTCACTCACTTGGATTTTTTTCCTCTCTGATTTTAACCTAGGTGTACATAATAAATTTACTGCAGGATAGTAAATTTCAACATTTCAAGCCAGTGATGAACACCTACATCGAGGATCACTTTGCTGGAGCCCTGTCATACAGGTAAGAACATTTTGTCAACTCCTTATTGTCCCTCGATGTCATCAGTCAGCTTGATCTGTGACTTGTAAACTCACCTGGTCACAAAACATCATAAAAATGTGGAGAGACTTGTTATTGTATGACTGTAATACGCAATAGTATATTATTACTTAACTGTCCTAAATGGTAAACACTTGACTTCAATGACTTCCTATAGAGTATTAACGGATGTGACTTCACTTGACTATAGGCTAGTGTTACTAATATGGTAGAATATCACATTTTTCAGTGTAAGGAATCTTTGGCAATAATGGTAAGGGCGGCAGGAGCTAAAGCATGTATCCTAGCAACCCAGAGGAGAAATCACTTTCTGTGCCGTAGATACATACGAGCCACAAGAGGCTAATCATGGCACTTTATCCTCAGGAAACCACAGAACCTGCCACAGGCCTTGTAATGTAAAGTCACAGAATTTGGATTTTGGAATATTCCATATAAACATTAAAACAAACTATATAATGGTAAGACAATCCATTTGACAGTACAATGCAGTTTCCAGTGTTTGGTGATTTCACCTCGCTGCAACAGACAGCTCATGATAAATAAAAATACAAACTGTAAAAGGAAGTTGCAAAAAAAG